>NC_133619.1:35402896-35462896 GCF_048593235.1 Sminthopsis crassicaudata
TTATGGTTGTTCTCTCAAGACTCTGACTTTGGGTTTCTTTTCATTCTCTACTTTCTAACACTCTACTGTTGCTCTTTGTTTTTCATATCTCTCTCATATCTCCTTTCCCCCCCCTCTCTATCTCTCTGGCTCTCTTTGTCCTTCTGTCTTTTTGTCTCTATGTCTGTCTCTTTCTGCTTATGTATGTGTGTTTGCCTGTTGAAATGACTGTCTCATGTCTTTCATTGTTTCTGTCTCTGTTTCTCTCTATTTCTCTCTGTCTCTTTTTCTATCTGATTTCTCCTCAGTTCTTTTGATTTAATTTTTATCTCTATCCCAATGATAGACTATATCTATATTTCTATCCTATTATCTTTCACAACCTGCCTATTAGACATTTCCAATTGAATTCCCAAATGACATCACAATGGTACGGTCAATATAAGGTGTGTCTGACTATGGCTGATCAGACCAATACAAGCTTGGAAGGTGCTACCTAATGGCAGGCACAAGTAGTCCACATGAACATTTAGAATGAATATGTCTCCAATTTTATGTGTCTCATGTTGCTTTTGAACTACTGCAATTCTGCTTCCATCAGAGAACACAGCTCCTTCTTTGAAGCGGGCGTGCATGCTACCCAAGTACTTTGCCAGTGTTTCTCATATCTCAAAATTGAATCCAAAGTTCTTAATCTTTGATTAAGCATTATATTGTTTCTTCTGACCTCCATGTGAAATTTATCTTGTCTGAATTCTCTGTAAAATAGTCTTTTAGGTAATAATGCATTTGACAGTCATCTATTTAAATTGCTCTCTCTCCAATAGTTTCAATACTTTGCAGTTTAGCTTATGGAAGCGCCTCTTTATCCTTCAAAGTGATCTTCAGAATCTTCCTAAGACAATTCAAATGAAAGCCAGTCAGCCAGTTTGTCACTGGGTTACTGTCTAGGTTTCATAGGCATACAATGATGAGATCAGCACAATGGTTCTGTATACCTTCAATTTGGTCATTCTAATACCTCTCTTTTCCAGAACTTTTCTTTAGATCCATCCAAATGCTGAGCTCACCCTGGTAATGTACGTATATCTTTGTGTACATTCGTGGAAAGCATATTATCAAAGTAAGTGAACTTATGCACAACATTCGATGTTTTCCTCACAAATGCAGTACACATTCTCAAACATGTTATGCTCTAAGCTAAATATGTTATTTCGTTTTATGTAAACCCACTTCTTTTCCGATCTTCCCTATGGCCATTAAAGGTGCCACTATCTTTCCATTCTCCCAGGTTTATATCCTGTCTCACTCTCAAACTCATTTCCAACCAACTTTTCTTTCTCTACAATATTTTACAGTTATCGCCTTCCTTCCACTCACACAGCCATTATCGTAGTTGAGAGATTCATCACTTTTCTCCTTTTCTCTCACTATTATAATATCTTTCTAAATGAGATCCTTGCCACATTTCTTTCCTTACTAAAATCTATCCTATACACTCTTGTCAAAACAATTTCCCCAAAGTACATGTTTAATCATTTACTCCTTTTTATTTAATAAACACAAATGACTGCCTATTACTTCTAGGATAAATTGCCAATCCCTATTTGTTATATAAAGTGCTTCTCAACATAGCCTTGACCTATCTTTGCATTCTTATCACACAATCCTCCTCTTCCATACATTATATAAAACCAGATTGGTGTTCTTATTATTCCTCATGCTTTTAATCTTTATTCTGTCCCTCATTCCTAGGATGCCCTACCTTTGCACTACTAATTCCTTAGACTCTCCAGCTTCCTTCAAAGTTCAGATCAAAAGCCCCCTTCTGCATAAAACCTATCCTGATTTCCCTGTTGCTAATGCCCTTTTCTCACAGTACTTCATGTCAATTTTCTTAATACCTTCTAGAGTACATGTTGTCTCCACTGGGGAAAATATAACTCTCAAAGGACAGATGATGTTTTCCTTTTAGTTTTGTATCATTGGGGTTAAAAACAGTTTCTGCCATATTGTAGGTGATTGACAAATTATTTTTCATCAATTAATTGATTGATTGGTTGAATGAATGCAGAATAAGTACAGGTTCATCCATGAATAAAATTTTAGGTTCCCTGGAGTATCAACTATGCAGTTGAGTCACCAGAACTAGAATCAGAAGACATGCCTTCAAAATCTAACTCTACCATTCAATTACACTATGATCTTGGGCAGATTCCACTCACTTCTCTGAGCTTCAGCTTTCACATCTGCTAAATGGGTATGAAAATGCTTGTACTGTCTGCCTTATAGTATGGTTGTGAAGAAAGTACTTACCAAATAAAATTCTCTATTAATCCATGTTATTATGTCCAATATTGCAGACCTGAATCTCACAGCAATAAATTATAGCTTATCATATTCCTCCCCAAATCAGAATATTGGGCTAGACTGTGAAATTTCAAAAGAAAAAGTATGTTAAGTTTATAATAATATGTAGTTATGCAAACATTTTGTGATTTCCTCAATGTAAAAGATTCTCCTAATGGAAATTCAGAAGTCTTTTTAAGTCCTAATTAAGCACCAGATATGCTTGTCTAGAGTGACATTGCTAGTTAGAGGTGGAATTCAAGATCAGGTCTTCCTGACAATGAATTGAACATTTAATCTATTTTTCCACTCCTTAAAACATCAACAATAATAATTATCATGTACAGAGAGTTTTAAGATTTACACATAATTTTACAAATATCTCCATACTACCCAATGTGGAAGGAAGGTATTATTATTACACCCATTTTACAGATGAAAAAACTCAGGCACACAAGTTAAGTGACCAGGACAGGGTCTCTCACCTAGTAAGATCTCCAGATTGGATTTGAAATCAAATTTCCCCAGCTTCAAATATAGGACTCTCAACTATGCCATTCTCAGCCCCCTTTTCTGTGAGTATATATATATATATATATATATATATATATATATTTTTTTTTTTTTTTTTTTTTTTTTTCCCTGAGGCTGGGGTTAAGTAACTTGCCCACGGTCACACAGCTAGGAATTGTTAAGTGTCTGAGATCAGATTTGAATTTGAGTCCTCCTGAATTCAAGACTGGTGATCTATCCACTGAGCCATCTAGCTGCCCCTCTGTGAGTATATTAACAAACATATCAAAAGATCAGAAAAAGGGGAACTAACATCCATCTTCATAATAGATACTACAATTAAAAAAAAAAAACAAAAAAACTTAAGATTCTACAAACACTTAGAAATGGAAAGGACTTTTCTTAGCCACTCAATCTAAGCCTCCCATTTCACAAATGCCTAAACTGAGGCCCAGAGAGGTCTGTGGTCACAAAGGCAGTGGGCAACAGAATCATGACATGATCTAAAACCCATATTTTCCCATTATATCGATCTGCCTTTTCCTAAGAATAAAACCATAAAGGCTTATTTTAAAGGTCCATTAAAACCACCATTACAGAGTCCTTGGTTTTACAAATTTACTAGCCAGCAATATCAAAGAAATAGTGAAATACATTCTCTTCAGCTCGAGGTAACATTGATTAATCAAAGGTAGAGAGAGAGGGTTCTGTCAACTAATATGTAAGAATAGAGATGTCAGTTTCTATTTCTATGTTTTCTCTTCTTCCTTCACCCATATTAGTACCATCTTGATCATGAAAAGATAATCAGTCATGGGAGACTACTTCTCTGGGAGTTATTAGGCCTCCAGTGATATGACATTCATATTCTTCCATGACCTTCAATAAGATTTGATTTTCTTTCTGTCTCTAGGTAAGCATTTCTCTCTTCACACCGTGGGATAGGAATGAAATTGGGCTTTGTCAAAGAGACTTCCCATATGTTGTCACCTGACCAGTGATTTAGAGCATGACCACTGAAATAACTTAGAGTACTACCAGCCCTCTTGACTATTAAACACCAGTTATAGGAAAAATGTGACCTCAGTTGGCAAATGAGAAGGTCTAAAGTTCAGGCAGTTTCAAGAAGTCATAATGAAGCTATAAGAGCAATATTCTTTATGAGGGAAATGTCAGCTTCGCAAGAAATGGCTGAAATTGTAAAGGACATGTCATTACACAGAAAAATGGACTTATTATACTTTGCAGATGACTTCTTAACAGTCAGTTTTCATTTTTCTATCACATGGGGAAATTAGCTGAAATATTTATCTTATTTTCCTTTTCAATTTTGTAGCACTAGGCAAAAATCATGTTTCAGCAGGTGAATATTAACTCTGAATTCAAATTTTTTCTTTAATTCAATAGCATTTAATATGCACCTATATATGAAAAGCACTACACTAGATTTTTGGATACAGGGAAAAAGGAAACTGTCCTGCTTTTAAAATCTCTATATTTTCTATAACAAATACAATATGCACACAGGTAAATAAAGGCAAACATATAAATAATATTCTAGATGACATTTTATATAATAATAATAAATTTATATAGCTTGTCACAGTTTGTAAAGCACTTTACAACTGTTATCTCATTTGGACCTCAAGCTTACCCTGTGAGATATGTTCTATTATAATTTTACAAATAAGGAAACTGAGTTTGAGAGGTCTGATAAATGACCTGGCCAATAGAATCACATAGTCAGTACATTTGTTAAGTAGTATTTGAATTTGGATCTTTGTCACTCCAATGACAACATTCTATCTTATATATCACCTGATTTCCTCTTGATGTCTTTTTTATGGGTCAATGCCTTATGTGACAGCTATTATCCACTTCGTAATAGAAGTGCAAATGATGTATGAATTTCTACCTACAGAAGTGAGATTGAATTATGTATCTGGTCCTGTTGGGGAGTGGCGGTGTATATAACTAGGAGTCTCTCATTCTAGGAAGTTCCCTTCTTAAGTACAAGAATCACTTCAATGTAACATATTTAACCCTTTTTTCACTGGAAAGTAAGAATTTTCTTTCTCTGCTCTGTATTTTCTACTTACAGCTCTGATTGGTTTCAACTCCATAGAACAGGATGACCCTTTCTGGACAAGCTGATCGCTTCTAATCTCCTCAGCATACTTCTAACTTAGACCTCCCCCCTCCATCAATTTCTTCTCCCTTGTGCCTGGAGGAGTGAAGAGTAGATCACTTATCTCTACCCAAGGCCTTCATTTATAGAGTAAAAACTTGGATTTAAGCTCCTGCCATATTCCATCTGTGCCAAGGCTTCCTTTCAACTCTTTGGAACAAGATGTTGCATGATGGGTATCCTCTTTATCCCTTCTAGCTTCCTTTTTGTATTGTTTTTCCCTGTTAGATTATAAGTTCTGTGAGGACAGGGACTTTCTTTTCTTTTCTTTGTATGCATAGCACTTAAAACAGAACCTGGAATAAAGTTGCCATTTAATATTTTGAAGTTTTATAATTTTTAAAGAATCTTAATTGTGCAGCTTATTCATTCCCCCTTCTTCCAAAAATATCTGTTGATACAATACTCTGTTATACTATATCATTGTATTAATTTATTAATGATTCATTTTCCTGATTTTAAAGTTGAAAAAAAAACTGAGGCAAACAGAGTTTAAGTGACTTGCTGGGTATCTTTACTAGGATAGTAATACTTGATTGCCCATGTAATATCCTGCATTAATTCTAGTTGGATGAAACCATATGCTGGGCTCTTCTTTGAATTTTCAGTGGTAAAGTAACCTCTTCAACACATGCTTACCATACCTCTGATGCTATCTTCATGACCTTCAGTAAGTCAAAACCTCTCCAAAATTTAGTTTTCTCATCTGGGAAAATTACAAATAGAAATGTGGACTAGGTAATCCACCTCTAAATATATAAGATGTTTCAAGATGCAGCTTTTTTATTGCCTTGTTATTAGTGCCTTCACCTCAAAGGATGTGAGATCTATTTTGCATCTACTTTGTATATTTTTATTGCCTTTGTTACTTGTGCCTTCCCCACAAAGGATCTATTTTGCATCTACTTTGTATATATACATATTTATGTTCATGTTGCATTCCTCCAGTTATGTTGCTTTTAAGTACTACTTGCCTTTATCATCTTTCTATCACCAATGTCTAGAACAGTTCCAAGTATCAGATTTTATATTCTTGGGCTCAAAGATCACTGCAGTCAGTGACTATGGCCATGAAATTAAAACACCCTTGTTCCGTGGAAGAAAAACTATGGCAAACCTGAACAGCATACTGAAAAGCGGAGACATCAATTGTTCAATAAAGGTCCATAGAGTCAAAGTTAATGTTTTTCCAGTAGCAATATATATGACTCTGAGAGCTGTTGTATAAGAAAAGCTAAATGCTGCCATACTGATGCTTGCTTTTGAATTGTGCTGAAAAAATCACTGAGAATTCCTTGGACAGTGAGGAAATTAAATCTATCAATACTTAGATTATCAATTCTGAACAAATACTGAATTTGAAATTTAAATACTTTAGCCATTTAATTTCCAATTTAGTCATTGGAAAAGACCCTGATATTGGGAAAGACTGAAGACGTAAGGAGAATGAGATGGAAGAGGATAAGATGGATAGACAATATGAAAGCAATAAACATGAGCTTGATCAGACTGCTGGAGATAATAGAGGACAGGAGGGCTTAGAGTGCTATGGTTCATGGGATCATGAAGAGTTGGGCATGATTGGATGGATGAAAAGTAACTTCTTTTGCATGAGTATGGCCACGAATTATGACTATGAACTCCTAAAGGGCTCATTTTATATTCAATACCTAATTCAAGGGATATTGGAGTACTATATCCATGGAGTCACAAAGTTTCAGATATAATTAAACACTGAGCAACAACAAGGACCACTCAGTGGATTATTGTTGATGGTTACTTTTTATTTTTATTTTTTGGCTGAGTGATTGATCACATTCAGGTGAATTCCCACATCAATAAGATCACAGGCTCATCAGAAATTCCATTGATTTTGGACTGAGATACAGAAGACTCAAGTTAAAGTCCCAGTTCTTCCACTTATTAGCATTGTGACCTATTGATACTCTGACAGGATTCATTTCTTTCCTTGTTTGGAGGTGGTCAAGGAATATACCAGGAAACCTCTTCTATTTGAGACATTAAGCTTGGGGATTTACATGCATTTATGTATTCAATATCTTATTCAAGGATGATTCAAGGATGCTTATTCAAGGAATTCTCTTAGTTCATTTCCTTTAACTAAACCTTTCTTCTCTAAGATCATAAACTTTGACATGGCAAGTTGGAAGTCAGTCTCGAGATGCTGCAGGAAATTCTGAAATATCTGAGTCCAAATTCTGCCTAGGATATTTCTTAACTATGTGACCATGAGCAAGTCACTTAACATGAGCCATTTTCCTATATGTCAAATGGAGATACCAATGCTTAGAGTGCCTATCTCATAAGATTGTTTTAAGAATCCAATGGTATAATGTTTGAAAGTTGAATTATTAATATTTTATAATTAATATGTTATTATTAATTATATATTGTATTATATAATTAATATAAATAATAATTTATAATAATATAATATTAATATTTTAAGGTGTAGACTATGAACCCAGAGAGTAATGAAATCCTTGAAATGTATTTCACCAAAGCCTCTGAGAAAGTATTCATTTCTACAACCATAAACTATAAATGATCATAGTAACAACTTGCCAGTTTTCAGAATATAATACAAATTGATTTTGCCAAAGAATTACATGTACACATTTAAAGACATCTCTATTCCAAATGTTTATATGGATTATTTGTATCTGATTTGAATTAGAATCTTCTAAGCTCCTTTTGATCTGATCACCACAGTCAGGCACATTGTACCTTCACTTCAACATTGTGATGTTATTTTGTTCCTCTTGAAGAATGAAAATCAACTAAACAACAATATAGTGATTGTGTAAATCATTGAAACTCTCAAGCATTTACTTTCTTTATCTAAAAAAAAAGTGTTTCTCTATCATACTTTCTTTTTTGATAATAAGTCATAAAGCAATTTATTTTAAAAACAATTCTTTGGCATACATGTAATCTTATAAATTAAAGATGAAAGCAAATTTTCATACCAATGAGATAAATGTACTTGCTTATTTTTATATAAAGAATTCAATTTTGATGGAATTTCTGGTACTTTTTCCTGTTATCAAATTTTTCCATGACCCAATGTGAGGTCATGACCAACAGTTTAAGAAGCTTTACTCTATATATAAGCCTATATTTCCCACTGATGCTATTTGTGAGAGAAAGTGACCCAGGTTTACAGGGGAAATGTTCCATTTGTTATTTTTACCACTGATGTTATTTCAGCAAATGCCTTTGCTTTGAACTAATTACAGAATACATTCTTTATCCCTCCAACAGAATGTAAGCTACTTGAGGAAGGAATCTTCTATAAAGACATGACTGATCAAATGAATAAAACTGAGGAAGGAAAGGGAGATCTACCTTAATGCAAAGAACTGTGCTAGGGATCTGGGAATACAGGACAAAAAATTAAATAAACTTCTACCTTCACAGAGCTTACATTCTACTGCCAGAATACAACATGCATATATAAATAAGCAACAAGCATATGAAAAAGTAACTCATTTTGGAAAGGAAAAAGCATTACTAGCAGGCACGGGTTCTCAAGTGGGACAAAAGCTATGCTTGAGACAAATCTTGGGATGCTCAGATGGAGAAATGAGGCAAGACAACATTTCAGAAAGGGAGACTCTCTGGGCAAAAGCATGATGTTGTAATCATGTTTACTAGAATCATGTATCCTGGATTGTTGGAACAAACAAAAAGGACATCTCTTTAAGCTTAAATAATCAATGCAACTATATAGCTGTACTACAGAATATACATATTAATAAAGTACATAAAATCAGTGATTTTTTAAAAATCAGATTACCAGTTCTCTTAGTGAACTGTTTTGCTATTAAGAATATTTTAAATACTCTGTGAAAGTACAGTGATATTCTTTTGTTTGTAAAGACTTTTGTGATATTCTTTTGGTTGTAAATCTACAGCTAAAGATGCACAATTACTGTTCTTATATGCATGTACATAATTATATGCATGTACACATATATTTGAGAGAGAGAGAATTTTATATTATTGATTTAAATTTAGATCTGACTTGTGATATGTGTGCAGTGAGATCTTTAGGTGAATAAACACCCAATGCTAATGAAGATCAATATCTATGCAAGATAGAGTCTTAGAGAATTTCCTAAGTCCTTAAGAGGTTAAATGACTTGCCTAAAGTCTAACAGCAAGGACAGTTCAGGTGTGAGACACAAAATCAGATCTTTCTGATTTGGAAATTAGTTCTTTACTTGTTTTAGCACATTATCTATAAAACAAAACTAAATAAATTCTTTCTTGATGTTGTATTTTCTCTTTCTAGATCACTATCTTGCCTTGGAAGAAGAATTTATATAGCTCAATGAAACTATGAGTTATGTCACAGTTTTTATATATATCCATATGTATCCAAGATGGACAGATAATCGTGGAAAAGGAAATCTTTGGAAAAGATCCTGATATTGGAAAAGATTAAAGGTAAAACAAGAAGATAGAAGAGAATGAAATGGATAGATAGTATCATAGAATGAATAAACATGAGTTTGGACTGACTTTGGGAGATAATGGACGATAAAAGGACCTGGTATACTATGGCCCATGTGGTCTCGAAGAGTTGGACATGAATGAATGAATGAATGAATGAACAACAGCATTTTTTTTTTTTTGCATCAGTATGGCCAAATATGTTTGAAGTATGACTATGAACTCCTCTGGGACTCATATTCTATTATGATGCCTAATTCAAAGGATATTTTTGAAAAATGTATGATTCTTATTTGGAAACAAAGATTAATAATTAACTGCATTTGTTTTTGCGTGATCTTACATGCATATATACACAGACACATGGGAACGTTTTGAGATGCCTTCTTTTTCTTTTGAAGTTTTATTGTTAAGCATCCTTATCTTATTTTATTTTTAATGAGATGAAAGTTTATCATACTGAGCTCTTTTCTCCCTTGGATCCTGAGTCTGCATAAACAACAACCAAATCTGGCTGGGGTTGTGGTAAAGCTCCCATTTATTTCCCTTCAGACTTATCCTTGGAGTAATTGGATGCAAAATGTTCACTGTGTAGGAGAATTCAGACCCCCAATCACTAATTTTTTTCCTATCAATGACAGAATCAAAGAATCTTAAACTTGAGAAGAAATCTAGAGTCCATAAAGTCTAATTTGTCACTTGGGGAGAAATTCTTATTACAAAATATGAACAATGATCATTCAACCTCTGCTTGAATACTCCCAATGATAAAGAGCTCATGAATTAATAAATAAAACATTTCATTTCTGAATAACTATGATTTTAGACAGTTCTCTGTTATATTTATTTGAAACTTTCCTCTCTATAATTTTTTCCCATTGGTCTCAATTCTACTTCTGGAGCTCAAACTTCTCTCCCATAAGAATCCTTCAAACTTGTTCACCTAATGATAATCAATTTAATTGAGAATGATGAAAAGATTTTTGTGTTAAAATAATTTTTAATGTATAAGATGTATAGAGGTTTGCATGGCTAGACAGAGGTTTATTCTGAAGGTTATTTCATATGCAATTTTTTTATTATGTTGTGAAAGGGTTTAATTTTTCCCATAGATTCAAATACAATGAAAGAACCTCAAAAATTCTGTGGAAAAAAACAAAATCATTGAACTGGAGGACTGTAGTCAGTCAATAATATAACATGGCAGCCAAAATAACTAATGGAGAGAACTACAGATCGTGACCAGAAAGGAATGAGTCCTATTTGTTCTTCCCTGATTGATCATACATGTCAATTATATACACCATGTTTTAGGAATGAAGAGAAGGTCCCAAAGAGGGCAACTGAAAGAGTATAGAGACTTGAGAACCAGGCCATCTGAAGAATTCTTAGAAGAATTCAGGATGCTGTTCAGAACCAAATAGTGCATTACCTTTCCTTTTTACTCACTAACGTCCTTTACTTAATACCCCAGCCATCCTCTTGTCTGTCCTCATGTTGCATTTGCATATATGTCTGTATATGTGTCTTTCATACATCTTTGCTTCCTCCTCACAACTTTTTGGCTCTGGAACAATATCTAAATTGCATTTGAATTCTACTGAAAAAGGTTCACAATCTAGTCCACTGTGGCTCCATTTATTATCTCTGTTACTCTCTAAAGCAAAACAAGTCTCCCTGACCACCATTCTCCTATTTCTTATCTTTCCTCACCATGGAAGGTCAGTAGGACAGTTACTCTGTGCTATATTTGTATCACCACAGCTTACCACAGTGTTTGGCATATAGTAGCTTATATAGTATTTGCATATATACTGGCACATACCTCAAAAATGTCTTTTCATTAATTCATTCATTCCTTTATCTATTCATTTATCCATTCATTCTTTATATTCAAGTTGATTAGCTTATTTATTTCTCCTTAAGACTTTGATGCTTCCAAATTTTGACATTTGATAAGATCTGTGATGTCATTACTCTGGGTACATCCTCCAGCAAGGAAATTTGCAATACTGTTATTTCTATATACCTTTTAAAACTTGTCCATATCTTCTCTGGAAACAAAGAGTCATCAGTTGTACTGTTGGCCTTCCTTTAGATCTCTTAGGATTTGATGGATAATAATGATGACTGTGGATTATCCATCAAATATCCTTCACTATTTCTACATAACCAGCATATCTTTTTTGTGTTCTTCCAATTTGGGGAGAATATACTTTCTGCTTTTTCTCCTATAAGATTCTTAATTTAAGATACACTGCACATTGTTCATACCCACCAAGTGTTCTCATTGCCTTTTAGAAGATCTTAATCTTTGACTTTTCACATATTTATGTAGTATTGAAATTCACTGTTTTAAAAAAATATTTGGTAGAATTTACTTATAAATCCATCCTTTCATGCCTGATGGCTACCATTTAATATTATTAGAAGAAATTTGATGGCAAAACAATATGGATTTTTATTTTTTTTTATTAGTACTCAGCTTATTTTTTACAGGTTACTTGGAAATTCTTTAGCACTTTTGACTCTTGTACAAAATATTGTAAAAGAAAAGAAATTATGAGTAGGAGCAAAGAAAAAGAAAAGATTTTGAATAATAATTCAAGGAGAACTTTCACAAGGTTGTTCCAAACAGAAAATGTCCAGTTATTTATCCCACACAAGTAGATCTCTAGATAGAAAAGAAAATAAATCATGTGAATAGTAGTAGAATTGTTAGTGACCTAATTAAATGAGACAACTGAGACTGAACAACTGGTCAAAGCAAATCATTTGTATTTTGGAAAAGAAATTAATTTGCATCTAAAACCAGGTCATTATCAGCTGCAGTCCTTTGGACCAAACAAGGATTTTAGTGCTTCTTATTCATTATACTTTTCTATTGCTAATATTATATTTTAGATTTAAACATAAAATGAAATTAATGGAACAGATTTGTTGTTATTCACTTATTTCAGTCATGTCCAACTCTGAGGGATAATTGGGGTTTTCTTGGCAAAGGAGTGATTTACATTTCCTTCTTCAGCTAATTTTACAGTTGAGGAAACTGAGGTACACAGGGTCAAGTGATTTGACCAGGGTCACATATTATTTAACGGCAGATCTGAATCAAGAAGATAAATATTCCTGACTTTAGATTGGGTATTCTATCAACTGCACCTCCTAGCTGACCCTATGTAGCAAATAGATAATTAAATTTTTTAAAGTAAACATGATGATAATGGTGATGATGATGATGATGATGATAAATATTTTTGTGGCCTAGTTTTGCACAGTGCAATATTTTTTGATAACTCTGCTACTTATAATTCTTTTAAAAATATTTGTTCCTTTTTCTTTTATTCACCTTTCCCTCCCTCCATATCATTCCCAGAATTTAGGGAAAAAATACATCTCTCAATATAAACATAGTACATGAAGACAAATTTTCACATTGGCAATGCCCCAAAATGGGTGTCTTTTTCTTCATTTTAAATTCATCACTTTTATGTCAGGAGGTGTCACATTGAATGTTCATATATATATTTTTGAACTTGTGGTTTATCATTGCAACTAATACAAGTTCTAAGGTCTTTCAAAGTTGTTTTTCTTTATAAAGTCATAATGTAGATTGTTTTAACTCTAATCATAAACATATCTTCCAAATTCTCTTGGAAACTGTCCATTTCATCATTTTTATAATCCAATAATATTCCATTACATCTACATATCATAATTTGTTTAGCCATTCTGCAATAGAAAGACACCAAGTTAATTTCCAATTTTAGTTACCATTAAAAGAACTGCTAAAAATATATTTCTATGTAGAGACCCTTTCACTCTTTCCTTGATTTATTTGACATAATGCCCCACATATATACACACATAAATGTATGTGTACATAATCACATGTATGTAGGGGTGAATATATACATACATGTGCATATACATAATATGGTATGAGATGCCAACTTATACCTAGTTTCTGCTAGTATCCTTAGCAGTATTTCACCAAGAATAGATCATTTCCTTAGTAATTGGATTATTTGTGTTTATTGAACATTGAGATATTGTGCTTGTTTTCATATATTATACTAATTTTGTTCTGATGATTAACTAGTCTTCCTTTCTATCTCTATATCTCTCTTTTTTTAAACTAATACCAAATAATTTTAATGATTATTTTTAAAAAATATATCTTGAGATCTGGTATTAATAGGACCCTCTTTCATTTAAAAAAAGTATTACCATAGAGATTCTTGACATTTTATTGCTCTCTATATTACTTTTTTCTATTTCTATAAAATATTTCTTCAGTAGTTTTATATATTATACCAAAGATTGATTTACATAGTATTGTCATTTCTAATATACCAGCTTAGCCTGTACATGAAAAATTTATCTTTCTCCAGTTCTATATTTTTTGTTATATTTGGATTCATATAGTTCTTGTTTGAATCTTGTTATAGAATCCCAAATATTTTATGACTTTTGGAGCTATTATGAATAGAATTATTCTGTCTAGCTCTTCCTGCTGGGTTTTGCTAGTAACATATAAAAATGCTGGTGATTTATGTAGATTTATTTTATATAATGCAACTTTGTTGATGTTATTATTTTGATTAATCTTTTTAATTGACTCTCTAGAATTATCTAAATACACAGTCATATCATCTATAAAAAGCCATCATTTTGTTTTCTCTTTGCCTTTGATTATTCCCTTAATCTTTTTTCTTGTCTCATTGTTATTGCTGGCATTTCTAACACTATATGTAATAGTGGTGATAATGGCCAAACTTACTTTATCTTTGATTTTACTGGAAAAGCATCTGCCTTTTCTCAATTGCATATATTTGCTTTTGAATCTAATAAGAATGATTTTCTTTATTAAGAAAATGCTCATATGTTCCCATGGACCTTTCCTTAATTACTAGATTTTTTAATGGATTACTAGGATTTTTAATAGAAATATGTTGGACTTTGGCAAAGCATTTTTCAACATATACTGATATCATGAAGTTTTTATTATTTATTTTAATATGGTTTATTATATTTTCAATATTGTTTATGATGAATCAATACCTCATTCCATTTTGCTTACTCACTGTATATAATCTTTCCAATATATTATTGTAGCATACTAACTCTTATTCAATTTCTTGAATCAATATTCATTAGGAACATTGGCATGTAATTTTCTTTCTCTGCTTCTCTCTCCCTAGCTTAGACATTCAGACCTTATTTAAATCATTGAAAGAGTTTTGAAGGGTGTCTTCTTTCCATAATATCCAAATTGTTTATGTTGTTTTGAATTAATTGTGCTTTGTGCTTTGAATGTTTGTATTTTTAGAGTTAATTGCTTGTTAATTTTTTTTTTCTTATGTGAGTTTTTTTTTTCTTTTTTGTTCTGGGTATGTTTAGATTTCTAAATATTTACCTATTTCTCCTAAGTTATTAGTATTATTAACAAAATTGAATAAAAGTTTCTGGCAATTTCCTTTATTTTTTTCTTCAGTTGTTACCAGAATCCTAATTTTTGCATCAATAATTTAGTTTTTTTCTTTTTATTAATCAGATTAAATTATTTTTATAGCTTTTTAAAAAATGGATTGTAATTTTTTTTCAATTCCATGAATTTTTGCTTTGTCCTTCATGGCATTCTTTAATTTTTATACTTCTTATTTAATGATTTAAAATGTTATTTTTCACTTTTTATGGCATGTCACATTTTTTGGTTTGTTCTTTCCTTGATGAAATCATTTAGTGATATAAATTTTGTCCTTCATAATGCTTTAGCTACATCCTATCAGTTTTGATATTTTATCTTATTACTATCATTTTCCTAAATAAAAGTTTCTATTGTTGCTATGATTTTTTTTGTTTGAGCCAGTAGTACTTTAGGATTATGATATTGAATGTTGATTATATTTTCCAGCTATCCTGCTTATCTATCCCAGATTCTCTTCAAAACTCCAGGGTCTTTCTGGATTCTAGGCTAAATGAAGGAACCTGCAAACATTTCTTCTTATATTTAGAAACATGCTTTTTTCTTTTTCTTTTTTATTACTAAAGCTTTTTATTTTCAAAACATATAAATAGATAATTTTCAACATTTGTCCTTTCAAAACCAAAATTTTCCCTCTCTTTCCCCCATCTCCTCCCCTAGATGGCAAGTAATTCAATATATGTTCAATATGTGCATTTCTTCTGTCCATATTTCCACAATTATCATGCTGCAAAAAAAAAAAAAATCAAATCAAAAAGGAAAAAATGAGAAAGGAAACAAAATGCAAACAAATAACAACAAAAGAGGTGAAGATATTATGTTGTGATCCGTACTCTGTCCCCACAGTCCTCTCTCTAGATATACATGGCTCTCTCCATCACAAGACCATTGGAACTGGACTGAATCTCCTCTCTGATGATCAGAATTGATCATTGTATAATCTTGCTGTTGCTGTGTATAATGATCTCCTGGTTCTACAACTTCACTTAGCATCAGTTTATCTAAGTCTCTCCAGGCCTCTCTGAAATCATCCTGCTGATCGTTTCTTATAGAACAATAACTTTCCATAACATTTATATACTATAACTTACTCAGCCATTCTCCAACTGATGGGCATCCACTTAGTTTCCAATTTCTTGCCACTACAAAAGGATTGCCCACAAACATTAGAAGCATGGTTTTCAAAGCCCTGGTTTGTTTAGGACTAGGCTCCTTTATGACCTAACACATTCCCATTTTCTAACAATCTCCAACTTTTAAACATTATTTTATATACAGATCAATGTGATGAATTAAGAATAGAAACAATATTTTCTTACAAATTAAATGGTTTATTATGAAGTGAGAGTCCCAAAGGGAATGATGATAGAGAAAAGAACCATATACATTAGAGTATATCCAGTAGCATATTTTGTAGTAGTAAAAATTGGTAACAAAATTTGCCTATCCTTTAGGGAATGGATAAAGAAGTGTTATTATTTGATTATGATGAGCATTCCTATTTTATAAGAAAGTCTGAATATGTTAATACAGAGATATCTGGGCTGACAGGAAGTGAAGATATGAGAAAGCATGTCTTCTTTTTACTGAAGAGATAGGGAACTATAAATCTGGAACATTTAGATAATGGTAGATTTGACTGATATGTTGAGTAGTTTTGTTGAAGTATCTTGTTTTAATTCTTTTAAAAAGTTCTGGTTACATGGAGGAGGGGGAGATAGAAAATCTAGCTGATATAAAATGTAATCAGGATTTTTTAAAAAGTAGATTGTTAATAGGCATTAGTAAATAAATAAATTAATTAAAAGATTATTAATGGACCAAATGTATAGTTCATAAAGTTAAGACTATATTTTGTAGTAGAAAGCATACTATTTAAAAAGTAAAACAATATAAATTCAAATTCCAGTTCTATAAATGTGACTCCTTAACCAAGACCTTACCCTGTCACCACAACCTATTCCCATAAATACACTCATCCGGAGTTGTAAACGTAAGAGGTATCACTAAAATACTGCTAAAATTTTTTTCTGTTTTAAATTTATGATTCTCTACTCCTTCAAAAATTGTTCCAATCCAAAATGTGTGCCACATACAAGAAGAGAATTTCTTTAATACTGTGGGCAGTGACATTGCCCACTATCACCTTTGGGCCAGAAATGAACATCACAGTTTTCCTCCATGAGAGTGATGGCATGTGTATATTGAATCTGACCAAGGCCTTTGATATTGTCAATCATGAGGCTTTGTAGAAAATCATGGCAAAATTTAGTTACTTAGAGAAATTTCATCAGTAGTGTATGACAGTTTCATGACAGCAGATTTGCATCCCTCTAGATGAGGGATGATGCTCTCATGCTTTTTCAGTCAGCAATCGAATGAAGCAGGACTGTGTCCTTGCTCCCATGCATTTTAGCATGGTATTCTAATCAATATTGTCAGATGCCTTTTGAAAGGATGAAAATGGCATTAAGTCACCACCAAGAGTAAATTATTTAACTTGAAAAGGTTATATGTGAAGACTAAAGTGGAGAGCAGGAAAGGTCTCTTGTGGAAGGTGTATTTGGAGCTAAGTCTAAAAGGAAGTCAACAAAGCCAGGTAGTGGAGGTGAGTAGGGAAAGAATTCAGGCATGGTAGAAAAGCACCATTTTGGAAAATGGAGATGATTGGGGAAGAAGAGCAAAAAGTCAGAGCTCTGGCATGGATCCTAGCTGGTACTGTCACTTATTTACTATGTTCTATAGAGGAACAAACAATATAAGCTCTGTTGAATCAAAGTCTCTGATGTATAAACAATTGAAAATGGATGACCTCTAAGGCTCCTTCCAATTCTAAACAGCTTTCCTAGGGACAGCTTGAACAGTTTGCTTACTCCTGCTCTCTGGACATCTGAGGGATGGGAGGCTAGCCTGCATTCTTGAGAAAAGGGTCTTCATTGGATAATACTTATGGGAATATGTGCACTAACCATATCCCCTTCTACCAGAATGCAGGCAAAGATAGGTTCATTCCATAAGTCTTATTGGAAACCACCAGAGTAGAATAGTGAATAAATTACTCTACTTGGAGTCAGAAAGTTCTGAGTTCAAATCTGTTCTCTAAGTATCTGAATTACCTAGCTATGTAACCCCAGGTAAATTATTTAATCTTTTTGCTCCCTCAGTTTCCTCATCTGTAAAATGGAGATTATAATGGCATCTACTTCAGAAGGTTGTCAGGATAAAAAGAGATATTTGTCAAGTACCTTAATGCTAGTTATTATCATTAAGAGAAAAGGATTTGAATTATTAACATTAACTAATGGGAGTTACATGTTTCTTAATTAGGATCCCCAAACTTTCTCTTTCATTAATCAATATATGAAATCTCTATTTACAAATATTATGGTCTTCAAGAAATGAGAGAAAAGAGTTAAGGACTATAAATGAATTTGGTTCTAGAAGTGTGAATGCAAGCTCATTAAAACTAAAGGTTCCCATAGAATCTGCTCTTGGGGAAATCCCTAAGGATTTGTTGTTCAGCCAGCCACACTGAAGGATCAGAACAAAGCCTTAATGAGGTCAAGGTCATAGGTGCAGTGAGATGGATATCATTAATGTTGGCTAGCTCTCTTCAAGCTGGTGCAATTGATAATGGGAAAAAAGGGTGTTGATGAATTGGACAAATAATGGCTACATACACACACACATATACATGTATTCTATATATGGTGCATATTACATATATATATAAATTATATATTATTATTGAATGCATATGTATATGAAGCTCACATGCACATTATTTCTGAACTTAATAAAACACATTTCCTTAAAAAAACACTGTTGTCTCCATCTGGAACTTCAGTCAGAACCTAGGGCCTCCTGACCCTGAAACAAGCTATTCTGCCTACAATCTGCTCACCCTGGAATATCTTTTCTAAGACTTCTCACACTCCTCCCATTGGCAAGATTCTCCTTGAGCCTCCATTTTATGAAGTGGGCCCAGTTTGATCTCTCTTCATTCTCCTCCCAGCACTGTTCTTAACTTTTAATCTTCCAAGCTATAGTGCTTTATGAGATATCTTTATCCATCCCTTTTCCCAGTGGCCTTTGGTATGTTGTCTTCTCTCATTATGATAAAAGTTCTTTGAAAGGAGAGTCTCACTTTCTTTTTTGATTTATATGTTTATCCCCAGAACATAGCACAATCCTTGGTACATAGTAAGTACTCAATAAATCCTCCCTCTCTCTCCCTCCCTTCTTCTCTTCCTCCTTCCCTCCCTCCCAACCTCCCTTTTTTCCTCCTTCCTTCCTTCCTTCCTTCCTTCCTTCCTTCCTTCCTTCCTTCCTTCCTTCCTTCCTTCCTTCCTTCCTTCCTTCCTTCCTTCTTTCCTTCCTTCCTTCCTTCTCTGCTTCCTTCTTTCATGTCTTCCTTCCTCCTCTCTCACTTCCTCTGTTTCTTTATAACATTGAAGTGGTTTTGATCAATTAATCTCCTGAAGGATGGATATATGCAGTATCATTTGATACTGTACATATGTAAAGAGGTATTATTCCCAGTAGTCTGAGATATCTTAAGGGAAAAAAAGAAAGAGGGGGAGAAATAGAAAAACAAGACCTAAATCAAGGTTAAGTTTTTCTTGTATACTATGCCTCCAGAGCTGCAGGAATGTGGAAAGGAACCAACACTCTTACATCTTCTTTGGTTCACAATGCCCACACCCCAAGATCTGTCAAGAATTCATTCTTTGGTTCATTCTATGTTTTGTTCTTGGTTGAACAATAATTTCATCTAGCTTTTGAGTGGGAAGCACCACCACTCCCAACATATATATATATATATATATATATATATATATATATATATATATATATATAGACTTTGATGATGTATTCTATAGCCTAAAGCAATGTTTAAGTTACACAATGATTTTTTGTTTGATAAATGGTTGTTTGCTATTCGTGATTATTTTTGTATATTAATTGTTTATTGGAGAGGAATAGAAGATAGCCAAGATAAAGCTAAATGTTATATTCTGGGCTCCTGTGGGATTATTTACCCAGAAACCAGAGAAAGTAGCTTTTGTTCTGAACCCCACAATAAAATATCCCTCTGTTGTAAATATCTTATATATTATAGTACATATAATTGTAAGCCATACCTCTTTTTTAATATAGAGAAGCAAAAGGATAGTTATCCATTTATAGCTGTCCTCCTACTCATCCTAAAGACAAAACTCCAGTCTCCCTTAGATGTAGAGTAGGACATTTCTCATGCATTCTGATTTTCTGTAGAAAGTTGCTACATAACTTTCAAAAATGATGTCTGATTTTAAAAAGAAACAAGGAATAGAGAACCAGAGAGCTTATGATTTTCCAACATGCAGAAGGGCATAGATTTCTCATTGAAAGTACCTATGAGTACTTCTTGTCCAAGTCACATTTAAAAAGAATATTTTAAATAAATAGGATTTTGGATAGCTTCGGATGAATTAGATTCTATTCAAAAAATTCTTTCAATCTGCTCAAAGACTTTCATTGCTTTGTTGGAGTGGGGAATCACTTCCTCCTGAAGCAGATATGCCTCTTTGGGGTCACTCTAATTGTTATTAAACTTTTGATATCAAACTTGCCTTCTTTTAGCTTCTATCCATTGGTTCAAGAAACTTTCCTCATGCTAAGGACACATTTATTCCCTCTTTCCTATATTTCACATGGTAGCCCTGCAGATACATCAAACAAAGCTATCATATAGCTGAATATTTTCTAGCCAAAAAGAATCCCATTTCTTTCAAGAAATCCTTATAGACCATGAACCCAAGAGACTTCACTTTTTCAGTTCTCCTTTTCTGCTCACTCTTTAACTTCTCAATGTCTTCCTAAAATGCAGAACTCAGAATTGACCATGATGATACAAATATGATTTCAGCTTAGTAGAGTACAGTGGGATTATTATACTCTTGGAATCCAGATGCTATATTGCTCCGGAGATAATCTTCTAATGATTTTTTTTTTTTTTTTTTTTTTTTTTTTGGCAACTATAGAACTCCATTGACTTATATTGAACTTTTGGTCTGCCAAGATCCTAGCTGAGAATTTCTTGTTAGCCAGGTCTTCCCTATCTTATTAGCAAAAGTGATTTTTGAGCTTAAATATAAGACTTTTAACTTTTAAACTTAATGAATTCTCTTTCCTTAAATTTGGTTGATTAGTCCAGTAGTGTCATTTAGGTTCCAATCCTAGATAGGAGAAATGGTCTGGGGGCAATGAAGTCTTCTCAGGAGAACCATCACCGCCACCACCACAACCTATAACAGTGTAGTTGCAACATTCCAGAACTACAATCTCAAGGAAAAATACTTCAGGCTGGCAGAAAAAAACAATTATTATGTTGAGAAGCCACAGTCAGGATTACCCAGGATTTGGCAGCTTCTACAATGAAGGATCAAAGGACCTGGAATACCATATTCTGGAAAGCAAAGACCTGGGATTAAAACCAAGAATCAGCTACCAGTGAAATGAGTATCATCTTTCATAGGAAGAGATGGAAGTAGGGAATTTTTTAATCATTTCTATTGAAGAAAAAAAAAACAGAACTAAACAGAAATTTTAATCTACAAAGACAGGACTTAAGAGAAGCATAGAAAGATAAACAGGAAAGGAAAAAAAAAAACTCACAAAAAATTAAGCTATTTACATCCCTTGATGAGAAAATAATAGTTGTAACTTTTGAGATCTGTATCTTGGATTAGGGCAGTTATAGGGGACATATATAGAGGATGTGAGTATAAATTGACTCAGATGTGATCATATTAAAGAAAAAAAGATATTAAGGGGAAGAAAAGGGATTATACTAGAAAAAGAGGAAAGGAGAAGTAAAAACAAGATAAATTAGATCACATGAAGAGGCATTATAACTGAGAAAAAGAAGGGAGTTGCATAAGTATTGCCTGAAGCATAATCTCATCAGTTTTGGTTGAAAGAGAGAATAGCATATCAGCTGGGTGTAGACATTTCTTTTATCTTATAGGGAAGTAGGAGAAAAAGGGAGAAATAAAATGGAGGAGCTGGATAGAAGGAAGGACAGAAACACAAAGAAAAAGGAGTAAGAGAAGAGAGGAGGGATGACAGAAAAGAGGGCAAGTGGAGGGAGTGGTTGGTCAGAAACAATACTGTTAAGGAGGAATAGGGTAGAAAGAGAGAAAAAAAAAGTATATAGACAGGAAAAAATAAGATCAAGAGAAATATAGAAAGAGGAATCATAACTAAATATGAATGGGAAGAACTGTCCCATAAAATGGAAGCAAATAGCAGAGTGGAGGATATAAAAATTAGAATCTTGCAACATATTATTTCCAAGAAGTACATTTGAAACAGAGATACATACAGAGTAAGGGTAAAAGACTGAAGCTGAATTTATTATGCTTCAGCTGAAGCAAAAAAAAAAAAAAAAAAAAAAAGTAGTGATTGCAATTCTGATCTCAAACAAAGCAAAAGCAAAAATAGATCTAATTAAAAGAGGAAGGAAGAAAACTATATCTTGTTAAAGCATACCATAGACAATGAAGAGATATCAATAGTAAACATATATGCACCAACTGGTACAGTAATTAAATTCTTAGAAAAAAAGTTAAGCCAATTACAAGAAGAAATAGACAGAAAAACCCAACTATTGGGGCTGTCAACCTCTTCCTCTCAGAATTAGATCAACCTAACTATAAAATAAACAAGAAAGAAATTAGGAAAGTTAATAAAATGTTAGAAAACTGAGATATGATAAACCTTTAGAAAAACTGAATAGGGATAGAAAGGAATGTACCTGTTTTTAGCAACATATGGTACCTACACAAAACAGATCATATATTAGGGAATAAAAAAATCTCACAATCAAATGTAGAAAGGCATAAATAGTAAATGCATCCTTTTCAGATCATGATACAGTAAAAATTATATTCAGTAAAGGACTAGGAGAAGATAGCCAAAAATAATTGGATTATTTAATCTAGTTCTAAAAAAAAAAAAAAAAAAAAAAAGTGAGCCAAAACAACAAATTATTTCTATGACCCAAAAATATCAATAATAAGACAACATACCAAAACATATGGGATGGAGCTAAGGTAGTTCTTAGGGGATATTTTGTATTTCTTCATAAATTAAATAAAGAGATCAGTGAATTGGGCATGCAATTTAAAAAGCTAGATTAAAAAAAAATTAACCTTTGTCAATTAAATACAAAATTATAAATTCTGAAAATCAAAGAATAATTTAATAAAATTGAAAGTAAATAAACTATTGAACTAATAAAGAAAATTATGAGTTGGGTTTATGAAAACAACAACAACAAGAACAACAAAATATATAAACCTTTGGTTAATTTGATTAGAAAAAGGAAAGAGAAAAACAAATTACTGTAATGCCAGAGAAACTGAGCAAGATAGAGATCAGAGAGTATTTAATAATTTATTAAATGGGAGAGATATACTGGGACCAAATGGATCCATGGTTTGGTCCCAGGGCTGAATGAGACTATCATCTTCAAGAATCCAGCAAACAATGAGAGTTTTCAGTGACATATAAACACAGGTCTCAGACTTGGGATAGACTGAGGTGAGGGCAGAGTCATGGTGCTGAGAACAGGAACAGGACTCTGACAATCTAGTTCTGACAGGGTGAGGGGAGGCATGGGGGGAGGAACCCCAAAGATGAGGAGAGGAGTCTTGATAAGATGGTATCCAACATTCCCATAGCTTGGGATGGGGAGAGGCATTCTGATATTCTAAAACATAAGATCTTTTACCTTTATCAAATATTCTGATGAAGAGCGAGGAGAGGTTTTGCAGGACTGAACTTTTAGAAGCAAGGAAATTGAGTCAGGACTGGGTCAGGATAATTATGGAAACAGAACTGTGGCATAACATTACCAGCATCAAAAATGAAAAAATTGAACTTAACCACAATGAAGAGGAAATTAAAGCAATAATTAGGAGCTATTTTGCCCAACTGTACACCAACAAACAATTTAATTGAAATGGATGAGTAATTACAAAAAGATAATTTGCCCAGAAACAGAAGAGTAAATAAATTAACTTATTCCATTTTAGAAAAAGAAACTAAACAAGCCATCAGTGAATTCCCTAAGAAAAAAAATCTCTAAGGCCAGATGGATTGAATTCTATCTACCAAACATGTAAAGAACAATTATTTCTAATAATATGTAAACTATTTGGAAAAATAAGCAAAGAAGGAGTCCTGCCAAATTCCTTCTCTGACACAAATATGGTGCTGATATCTAAACCAGGAAGAGCCAAAACAGAGAAAGAAAACTATAAACCAACCTCCCTAATGAATATTGATGCAAAAATTTAAATAAAATATTAGCGAAAAGATTACAACAATTTGTCAGCAAGCTAAGTCCATATGACCAAAGGAATTTATACCAGGAATACAGGATTGGTTTACTATAAGGAAAATTAAAAAATAACAAAACAAACAGAAATCATATAATAATCTTAATAGATAAAAAAAATTCTTGACAAAATACATTATTAAAAACACTAGAAAGGGGGCATCACAATGGATAGAGCATCAGCTCTTGAAGTCAGGAGGACCTGAGTTCAAATTTGGCCTCAAACACTTAATACTTCCTAGCTAAGTGACCCTGGGCAAGTCACTTAAACCCAATTGCCTCAGGAAAAACAAAAACAAAAAAACAAACAAACAAAAAAAAAAAAAACAACAATCACAACAACAAAATCACTAGAGAGCATAGGAATAAATGTTTTCTTTAAAATAATAAGCAAAATCTAATCTGGAATTATGCCCAAAAAGTTATCAAACTGTGCATACCCTTTGACCCAGCAGCGCTACTACTGGGCTTATATCCCAAAGAAATACTAAAGAGCGGAAAGAGACATATATGTGCCAAAATGTTTGTGGCAGCTCTTTTTGTAGTAGCTAGAAACTAGAAGATGAATGGATGTCCATCAGTTGGAGAATGGTTGGGTAAATTATGGTATATGAAGGTTATGGAATATTATTGCTCTGTAAGAAATGACCAGCAGGAGGAATACAGAGAGGCCTGGAGAGACTTAAATCAACTGATGCTGAGTGAAATGAGCAGAACCAGAAGATCACTGTACACTTCAACAACAATACTGTATGAGGATGTATTCTGATGGAAGTGGAAATCTTCAACATAAAGAAAAACCAACTCACTTCCAGTTGATCAATGATGGACAGAGGTAGCTACACCCAGAGAAGAAACACTGGAAAGTGAATGTAAATTGTTAGCACTAATATCTGTCTGCCCAGGTTACATGTACATTCGGAATCTAAAGTTTATTGTGCAACAAGAAAATGATATTCACACACATGTATTGTACCTAGACTATATTGTAACACATGTAAAATGTATGGGATTGCCTGTCATCGGGGGGAGGAAATAGAGGGAGGGGGGGATAATTTGGAAAAATGAATACAAGGGATAATATTCTAAAATATATATATATATATATGTATATATATATAATAAAAATTATTAATTAAAAAAAATAAAATAAAATAATAAGCAAAATCTACCTAAAACCATCAGGAAACATTATTTATATTAGGGAAAAGCTAGGTGCATTCCCAATAAAATCAAGGGTGAAAAAAAGGATGCCTATTTTCATCACAATTATTAAGTATTGTATTAGAAATGTTGACTTTTGAAATAAAAAAAGAAATTAAAGGAATTAGAGTAGGTGATGAAGAGATAAAACTATCTCTCTTTGCAGATGATATGATGGTATGCTTAGAAAATCCTAGAGAATCAAGCAAAAACTCCACTTGAAAGAATTAACAGCTTTAGCAAAGTTGCAGGATATGAAATAAACCTATACAAATCATCAGCTTTTCTATATGTTATTAACAAAGCCTACTACAAGAGAAAGAGAAATTTCATTTAAAATGGCTGTAGACAAAAGTAATATATTTGTGTGCCTACCTGCCAAGACAAATCTGGGAACTATATGAACACAATTATAAAACATTTTTTGCAAAAATAGTCAGAGCTAAGCAATTGGAAAAATATCATTTGCTCACGGATAGATCAAACTGATGTTATAAAATGGCAGTTCTACCTAAATTACTCTACTTGTTCACTGCCATATCAATCAAATTGTCAAAAATTATTTTATAGAACTAGGAAAAATAATAAAATAATTGATCTGGAAAAAAGGCCAAGAAAGAATGTCAAGGGAATTAATAAGAAAAAAAAAATCAAGATTCATGATTTCACCAGTGTCAGTGATCCCTTCACCAAGCAGGTTGTAATCACTATGTTTTTAATACCTATTCCTCAAGAATTGTTCCTCTTGTGACTAACCTGGTGATGAATTTATGCAGTCTAGGATCTCCGATGCTTTTCCAACTTAGCACACATGCCAGACTTTCTTCTATGTTATTGAACCTTTTAAAAACAGAAACATCAGGAAAGGCATCAGTTATAGTTTACCTAATTTTATACAAAATATTTTCCCCATTTTCCCTGTTAGTTTGATATATTTCAACCAGTAAAGATATAGGGATAGTATCATATTTTAATATAGAGTCAACCTCTGAATAAGAAATACTTAATTTGGAGTTCCATCTCTAACACCTATTGCCTGAGTGATCATGGCCAAATTACTTCGCAACTCTCTAAGCTTCCCATATCCTGAGGATCTCCCTTGGGGGGAAAAAAAATTGCTCCCTTTTTACAATATCTACAAATCCATGAAATAACAGCTTCAGTCAAAAAGCATATTGAAAACAACTTTTACAAACTAATTTTTTTCTAGATTTATTTGCTTAACTTTGAATAGTTTGATGCATACTCATATGGAAATTTTCTTCCCTGAAGAATACGATTTAAGATTTAGGGGTCAGCTTCTGAATTCTTCATCCAAGGAGCATCTTGTTTCACCAGGAGAAAAGTGGTGATGTTGATAGAATACAGGCCTGGAATCAGGAAGTCTCCTCTTCTGAGACCAAATGTGGCCTCAGAGAGTTGCTAGCTGTGTGATGCTGGTCAAGTCACTTAACTCTGCTTGCCTCAGTTTCCTCATCTAAAAAATGATCTGGAGAAGGAAATGGAAAATCACTTCAATAGCTCTACTAAGAAAATCCCAAATGGGATCACAAAAAGTTGGACACAAGTGAAAAATGACTAAACAACAACAACTGTTAGGGACTTAACATTATGATGAGAGAAACAACATGAAAATAACCTGGTTAAATCAAGAAACATACAAGATAGATAAAAGAACCACAATCAGTGCACTACATCAATGAATAATTGCATTTTCCCCACATTTACTTTCCATTGTATTTACTGGCTTATTACAGTAAACACTATAAATGTCCCTGACAAATGAATGGGACACAGGAGGAAACTGTACTAGGAACACAGCCAATGTTATAAAAAATTGTCCTAGAGAAATTCCAACATGGTAATGAACACTTTTTTAACATACAGGAATCAGAGTGGAATTTTTCAAAAGGTAAATGAAAATATGGAACTCTCTAAGTCATAGGAAAGGCAGAAAAACTCCTGCATAGCTGAATATCAAGGCTATCTTATAAATGTTTTATGACATTTTTGAATCTTTTTTATGAAAAGATTCAAAAGAAGAACAACCAAACTTATAGAAAATGAATGTGCTAGACTCTCCTTCCTAAATGAAAACACCAAAATTATTTGGATCATAGGAAAAGCTGTTAACATGAGTCCAGGGAATTCCTTGTTATTTTGTTGATCTATTCATGAAATGTCACAGCATGCTCTTCTCAGATAGGAAGCACTCTCCAAAATGCATTATCTTTGTTTGAAATATGTCTAACCTAGTGAGAACCACTATGGTGAATATATCCAATATGAAAATTGTAGGATTTATTTGTAGTTCTTTTTTTTTCTTTTCTACTTTCTGCCCCAAGTCACAAGATATTTGAAAGATTTCTTCAGATTTGTAGATTTCCATATGAGATACCTAATTCCTGTTGTGTTTGTAAAGTATTGAAATATTACAAATTTCAGGATAGTGCTGTGGGTAGCCACTTCTCTGAGAAGTAAGACATGAGTGGGCGGTTAAGGCAGTTGAAGAATGAGTCATTAATCTGAAAAATTAATGGACCCAATAGCCGAGCTGGGAAAAGTATGAAATTATCTAACTTGGTAAATGGGTGGAGATATAATAATCAGACCAAAAGAGGGACCCTCAACTTGATGGGAGATATTTTTAATGAACAGAAGCAGGGGAGGAGATAGGCTAAGAGCAGAAACTATTTGACATTTCTTTAATACTTCAAGGTTTGCATAAGGATTTTCTAGTCATGATTATCATGAGTCCTGTAAATAGATGTTATGCATAGGGTTATACATTCAGAATTGAAGAGACCTTATGGTTCATTTGTTTCAGTTATGTCCAATTCTGGTGATATCATTTCTTGGTAAAAATTTTGGGGCAGCTAGTTGGTGTAGTGGATAGAGCACCAGCCCTGAAGCCAGGAGAACCTGAGTTCTAATCTAGCCTTAGTCACTTAACACTTCCTATCTGTGTGACCTTGGGAAAGTCACTTAACACCAATTGCCTCAGGAAAAAAAAATGGAGTAGTTTGCCATTTCCTTCTTTAACTCAGTTAACGGGTGAGATAACTGAGGCAAACAGGGTTAAGTGACTTGCCCTAGGTCATTGAGCTAATTAATCTAATGGCTGTATTTGAACTGAAGTCTTTTTAACTCAAGGCCCAGCACTTTATCCACTATGCCTCTAGCTTCTTTAAGGAAGGCAACTTAAAGTTTATCTATATTATTCTAATTTTATAAATCAAGAAATTGAGACTTAGAAAGTTTAATGTGGAATATCCCTAACTTATCATTGCCCTTTCCCTATCCTCCCTTGATAACCTTTACTAAGCAATTTTTCCTCTTTTGAGATTCTCTACACTTAACTTCATCCAGGTCTTATTATCTCTTTTCCATGGATCCCCAGGACATGATTTTCTCCTTCTTAAACAAGCATAGTGCCAGAAGTCAGTCTATTGCTTCTCCTCATCTCCTATTCTCATACTAGGGGATGTCCACACTCCCAGGTCCTCAATTTGCTGAATTCCTTTAACCTGTTCTTCATTATAGAGCTACATATGGAGATAATCAAATCTTGCTATTATCTATAAGTATCCCATTATGTTGTTCATGAAATCTGAAATTTCTTTATTTGATCAAAATTCCTTTTTTTTCCCCCTCTTTTCTCCTGAATTACTTTTTTAAACTTGGTTCCTTTTCCTCATTATAACCCCTATGTCAGTCAAAAGGGGGCTGGCATTGTATTTTGAACTAAAAGGCCACTATAACTTCTGGGAGTCTTGGATCCCTAGGAATTATGAATTCCTCTTGGATATCCACTATTAGTTATCATTCAGTTATGTCTTCAGTTACCTCATTTGGGGCTTTTCTTGGCAAAGATACTGGAGTGGTTTGCCATTTCCTCCTCCAGATTATTTTACAGATGAGGAAACTGAGGCAAAGACAATTAAGTGACTTATCTAGGGTCACATAGAAATTATCTGAGGCTGGATTTGAACTCATGGTTACAAGTCTAGTGCCCTATCCACTATACTATCTAGCTTCCCTTCTTTATTTTCAGGGATGGGCAAGGACTTAGATCCTCTTTAAAAGTCTTTTTATTTTCTCAATTTATTTCCCTAGGAAACCTTATAACCCTTGCTATGTCTCAGCGGAATTACAAAAAGCAGTACATCTAACATTTATCCCAGAGAAGCAGGATGGAAATTCAAATCCCACTGGAATTTAGAGAAAGCTGGAGGCAGTAGAAAAGAGAACAAAGAAGTCCTCTGGGGAAGTGGCCTCAGTATTCTACAGCTCAGATTTTTTTTTCACCCCTGGCCTCCAGGGAAAATTTCCACATAAGAGCAGCCTCTAATTCACTGCAAGTCCTTTGTGATTTTGAGTCCTTCTCCCCTCCCCCTCATCTAGGGCATCAACAATGTCAAAGAGGTTCCATGGTGAGACTAAAGATTTGACACAATGGAATGACTCAACAATATAGCTCCTCAGACTTGATTGACAGGTCACTGAGGAATGGATCTCAGCATCCCTCAATTCACAGCATCCAAGTTCAAACCAACATATAAAACCAGCCGGCAAACAGAGCTCCTGAAATGTAACAGCTTTGTATAAATTTGAACACTTTGTCTCAGATCTTCTTACCCGGATGGAGCTTAAAGAGAGTAAGGAGGATGGGGAAAAGAGAAATATTACACTCAACTAATAAAACCGGGGAAAATGAGAGTATCATACAATAAGGTTTGCATTTCTGAAATCAGAATACACATTCATTGATTGGAATTTAGATGAAGATACTCAACAGTGGAACATTAGACTGAAGGGCTAACATCTTGTAAAAGCCCAGTTTGGAATCTAGCCAAACCACTTTTCATTTTTATCCTTACCTTCTTGGGTTTTATTTTTCCCAGAAAACAATGCTAATTTCAGAAGTCTAGCATTGATTACTCAGCCATAGAATATGGAAGTCAAGCCTGACTCATACAAAGTAATCTGCAAAGACCTCTACCATCTTGCCACTGGCCTACTTTCACTCAGTGACAGGTACTCTCCATAAAGCAGAATAAGAACAAAAAGAATTTGTGATTCTGTGGTATCTACACTCCTGGCCCACCCCCACACATACAATTTTCAGACTCCCGCTTTCAGTATTAACTGACTTTGATGGATGCTGTTATGATTTTTTCATCAGCAACTGCGTGCTGACCCAAAAAATGAAAAAAAACTTTATAACAATAATTTTCAATCTTTCTTAACTAAAAAATTTATTCTATTATTTATTATTATTATTATTATTATTATTATTAATATATTATTATAAATGTCTTGATGGACTGTCACTCAGGTGAAGATAATTCATGAGTTATTTATTTTTATAGAAAATTCAGTGTGGAGCAGTGACAGCAGGGATCTCTAGAGGCATATTTTATAGAAGCAAACTCTGGATCTTGTTTAATCAAGTTAAAGAAAACCAAAACAAAATGAAACAATAAGTAAACCTTTACAGACCTTGGCTCTCTTCAACTTGACTCTTTTCTGAATGTAGGAAACTTTACTCAGAAGTAGAGCATTTAATTGTAGGTCATTTGAGTTTTGATAAAGAAAGCCCCCAAAGACAAAACTAAATTAAAGACCTTATGTGAGGGACTCTAGACTCTAAAGGGAGATAAATTCACTTCTAGTGCTTATTCAAATATCCCTGAACTTAGTGGAGGCCATATTTTCTTCTGCTACATTACTATTTTTTTGGTAGTGATTTATTTGTTTATATTCAAGGTCTTTGAGGGTTTTTTTCTTTCTGATCTCCTTAGTACTTTCAGTCTTTTTTCTCTTTTAATTTTCCTTATCACTCGCTTTCTGACTCTCTCCCCTCTGATTGGGATTTCCTTGGGGGTTGAATCTCAAAGTGTGTCAGCCTTCTACCATGATGTGTATTTTCTAGATCATTAGCCTAGATCTTGCCCAAGATGACTTTTGGGTATTTATAACTAGATTAAGCTGTTTGCTGTGCTCTTTCACTCTGGTTTGATGGAGTGCTGTACAGCTCTTATAGGTGATTCATTCTCCTTTCTCTATTGGTTGGCTCTCTGGCCTCAAACCAGAAGATTAAAGCCTGCCTTTTCTGTGACAAGCAGAGTCTACTTTCCCATTACCAGTGTTTCTGAGTCCCAGCAGGCTTTTTTTGGGGGGAATTTTTTCCCTTCTTTTGGATTCTGAGTATCTTAAACCACGCAAATAGTTGAAGTTGCTTTATCTTTGACATACAAATTCTGTTTTGGAGAAGTATGAGAGGTCATGACAATTAGAGAAAATGTCTGGTCTACACTTTATTGCTTCCAATAGTCACTTCCTTTTTTTTTTTTTTTTTTTTAAAGATTAAAGACAGTTTAGTTACTTTTCTTGTATAATTAACAATTGAATTCTGTAATGGTTCAGTCATTTTACAACTCCACCAAAAGTGAATCAGTATACCTATCTTCCTATTGTTCTTTCTTTTTTCTTTTTTTATTGGTAAATTTATTTATTTATTTTTATACACATTGCTTTATGAATCATATTGGGAGAGAAAAATCAAAGCCAAAGGGAAAAATCAAGTGAGCATAGTATGTATTGCTTGACATTCAGTCTTCTTAGTTCTTTTTCTGGATGCAGATAGCATTTTTCTGTCCAAAGTCTATTGAAATTGCTTTGGATCACTGGAACACTGAGAAGAACCAAGTCTTTCATAGGGGATTATCATGCATTCTTGCTGTTATTATGCACAATGTATTCCTGGTTCTGCTTGTTTTGCTCAAAATCAGTTCATGTAAATCTTTCCAAGCCTTTCTAAAATCATCTTGTTCATCATTTTTAATAAAACAATAATATTTCATTATCTTTATATATCATAACTTGTTCAGCCATTCCTCATTGATAGGTTTCTACTCATTTTCCAATTCTTTGCCATCACAAAAAAGCTGCTACAAACACGTTTGCATTTATGGGTCCTTTTCCCTCCTTTATGATTTCCTTGGGATACTGATCTAAAAATGAGACTGCTGGGTCAAAGGGTACGCACAGTTTTATAGCCCTTTTGGTATACTTCCAAATTGTTCTTGAATGAGACGAGGTGAGATCTCTCAAGACAGTTGTGAAAATCCAGTAAGGCTTCATCTACTTCAGCTTTTGAGTAGGCCTGAAGGACTTTGAAGATTGAGTCAGGGGCATACTTAAGTCCCCTTCCTGCTATCTTCCCATGACATCATTTTCTCCCTATTTCAGTCAAATATGAGCAATTATGTACTTATTGATTAAGTTCAATTTCTTAGTTACTTCCCAAGGTTAGAATGTTAAGACCCTCAGCCAATGAGGATAAAGGTCAGTGGTGGGAGGGGGTATTTGTGTTAGAGATTAAAAGTGTTAACCCTGCTCCAGAAGGTGCTTCATCCCTTTGATCGCCTGTTCCATGGGTGGGACGCCCTTCTGGAGAGAATGTATAATAAACTTTGCTTTGCTTCTAGAGATCTCTCCAGTTTTTTTTTTTTTTTTTTTTTTTTGTTTTGTTTTGTTTTGTTTTTAATTAAATGGTAGCCTCTCACCATTTCTGAATCACACATTCAGAATTGTTGGATCATTTCACAACTCCACCAACAACACAAATCATCAAGCTAGTATCCTAGTTTTCCCACATTCCCTCCAACATTTATCATTATCTTTTTTCAATCTTAGCCAGTCTGAGAGGTGTGAGATGGTATCTCAGAATTGTAACTTGCATTTTTTTTTTTTTAAGCTGGGGTTAAGTGACTTGCCCAGGGTCACACAGCTAGGAAGTGTTAAGTGTCTGAGACCAGATTTGAACTCGGGTCCTCCTGAATTCAAGACTGGTGCTCTATCCACTGTGCCACCTAGCTGCCCCTGCATTTTTCTAATCAGTAGTGATTTAGAGCATTTTTCCATATAATTACAGATTGCTTTAATATCATCATCTATAAATCATCTGTTCATATGCTTTGACCATGTATCAATTGAGGAATTACTTATATTCTCATAAATTTGATACAGTTCCTTATATAAATAGTCATTTCTAAAAGAAATTCAGATAATTTACCATATTATGCAATATTAGCTTTGAGCAGAGGAGAAAACACATCCAAAAATTCCCACCTGCCTTATAAAAGTGTTAGACCAAGTAAGCAAAAAAGAGGTAAGAGTGAATTAATGGACTAAAAAGGGGCTATTTCCTCCTAACCAGCTAATTATTATCAATGCATATATGTTAGGGGTCAACCAGTCTCCTAAACTATTTAAAGAACTGGTAGAAACTGATTTTTTTTTTTCTTGGCAAGATTCCCAACCTCTATCTATTAGTGTCCCCACTCAAAAAAACAAAAACAAAACAAAACAAAACAAAAAAAACTGATACAGATGCTGTTAGGGAAAGATAATAGCTCAAAAGATAACCTTGTCCTAATATTATCTGGCAATTTCCACTGATCTTCTGATCTAGATTCTGATAGTCATGATTCTTTGATGTTCTTTCTGCCTCTCTTCAGGAACTTAGGCATGTGGTCATCAACCTAAGATCCTTCAAGAGAATACTTAAAGGATAAAAGTTATCCTCCTAGAGAAACAAAAAGAAATTATCCATAAACACTGAAAGTCCACAAACAAAAAACCCTACAGAAACAAAGAGAAATTGTCCATAAACACTGAAGCTCCACAAACAAAAAAACGTCACTTTGGTGTGATGAACTCAGTCGATCTACAAATATTTTTGAAGCTCTGTGCTAGGGATTGCAAAATTGCTCTTTCTTTCCTCCAAATGTTGATAGATTTCTGTTTTCATCCAGTGTGATATGGACTAAGTTCTAAACATCAGCAGTGTAAACCCTACTTTTTCCTGTTTAAGCGTGCTATCAGGAATAATTTCCAGAATGGAAGAGAGGATGGTGGACTCCTCAGGGCTAATGACCATGTAGCATCTGCTTCCTTGCTCAGCTGGGCTGCCTTCTCTGATGGGCTAGCATTCTTTAACAGAGGTTAATAACCCAATAAATAATAATTTACATTTGTACAGCTCTTTAGCTTGGCAAAACATGCTCCCACAAAACCCTTTAAGGAAACAGCTTCAGGTAATACATCCATTTTATAGAGAAGAGAACTGAGATTCCAGGTGGTTAAGTGACTGATCTATATTCAAAAAGCCAGTAAGAATCAGAGCTGAAATTCATTTACAAACCTTCTATCTTTAATTCAGATTACTGTCTAGTCAGCTAGGTGATAGAACTGATCAATGCTATCCTTTGAGTTAGGAAGACTGGAGTTGAAATGTTGCTCAAATATTTACTTTATGATCTGAGACAAATCATCAAATATCTCTGTTTCAGTTCTTTCATCTCTAAAATGGGAAAAATCATAACATCTACTTCATAAGGCCATTGTGAAGATCAAATTGGTTAACAAAAATAAAGTACAACTGCTAAAACACTATAATATAAATTATAATATTTATTATAAAGTAAATAGTAGAATAGAATGAAAAATACTATAAATGCTACCTGTTATTATTTTACCATGCTGCTTGTTGTTGAGGACTTTGTTGATCTTACTGTTCTTGAATAAACCTTCTGCACTTTTAGAGAAATTCTGGAAACAAGTCAATTACCTTTAATACTTCTTAACATCCCTATCATCATACCCTTGATGTAATTATCCACATATAAGGGTGACCAGCCACTAATCCAAGATAGGACACAGATAGTTTTGTCTAGAAGATAAAAAGCTATAGTTCTTTGACCAGATAACAGGAATACTTTTATTCATAAACTGGCAACTTCAGGAATAATTTCAAATTAGGCAAAGAATAGTATTATAGTCCTGTCCCACCCCATTCCTTCCTATATTTATCTTCCTTTCTCCGGTCCTGAAACACTCTGGACCTTCTGTTAACAATCAATTTTAATCCTGAGGTCAATGATTGCTCTATTTTTGTCTTTGTGACCATGGTATTTATCTCTTGTGCTTTGTGTGTCATACAAACTAAATAAACATATGCTGAATGGAATAAAGAGTCTGACATGCAGTAGATATTTAATACATGCTAAGTGAATTGAATGGAGGGTCCCAAACCCCTCTTTTTGGATGCTTATATAGACCTTTGGTCCTCTGCTCGCTGGTCCCCATGCTTATAAAATTCCCTCAGAATCCAAAATCAAGCTCCTACTCCATCAAAGTGTTAAATTTGGTGAGGAAAGCAATATACCTGTTTCTCCTTCTCAGTGAGTGATGGAAAGATGCCTGGAAATTCTCAGGGGTAGGTGCATTTTCCAAAGAGTATTCTTCCTGATCCATCTGAATCACTCCTTGGTAAAATTTCAAACAGACTGTCAAGGCAAGGTGAAGAATTTCAGGCAGAGTGGGAAGATATTTTAGTATGTTGGGTTGGAAGTGGGAAGAGGGGCTCCCTAACTTCCTTTAAGCCACAGTGCTCAATCTGTACACATGCAGCATGAAAAATTACTTTCCTCTTTTTTTTTCCCCTTATGCTTTCATAAGTGTGGGAAACTCCCAGTGTGGAAACTCCCCCCACTGATAGAGTTTATCAGCATGCTTCTACTAGTAGTCATAGAGAGCTGGCTGGTGGTAGAGATTAATTATACAATGAGCTCTGGGTCATGACCTTGTGGCAAAAAAAAAAAATGGAACTTGGAACAACCTAACTCCAGGTCTGCCCCTCTCTCCATCCTTCCATATCACCTCTTATAAAATATCAGGCAAACCATTCATTTCAGAACAAAGTTGTGGGACATAAATGGATGGGATGGAATATTACTATGTTGTTAGATGTATGCAAAGGCACTTGGAAAAGCTTATGGGAACTATTTCAAGGAGAACCAGGAAGACAACATATAATAACAATAAAGCAATTGAATCCAATGCTTTTTGTGGATGCTTTTCAGTCAGTTTTGCAGTGTTCAATTCTTTTTGACCCTATTTGGAGGGGTTTTTGGTTAAAGATACTAGAGTAGTTTGCAATTTTCTTTTCCAATTCATTTTATAGAGGAGGAATTGAGGCAAACAGGGTTAAGTGACTTGCCCAGGGTCACACAGCTAAGAAATGTCTTAGGCCAGATTTGAAGTTGAGATGAGACTTCCTGACTTCAGGGCCAGTACTCTATCTGCTGTACCACCTAGTTGCCCCATTCAGTGCTTACACCATTATGATCAAACAATCCCAAAGAAGAATAGTAGAAGGCACCTAGAAAAGGTGATAAACTGGATGCAGAACTCTGACCATAATGTCAGCTTTTTAATATCTTGTTACAGTTTTTAACTGCTTTCTCTTGTACTCTCTCTTTTTAAAAAGTCTTTGTTATAAGCTCCCTGGGAAGGGGAAGGAAGGGATCCATTGGGAAATAGAGACAATGTAAAACAAAAGCTAGCCATAAAATTATTATTTAAAAATCATCAGTTAAAAGAAAGTGTTTTCTCAGGGACTAAGCACTTACAATGAATACCCAGAACATAAGGACTCTGATCTGAGGCCTTAATGTTAGTAGCTTTGCTCAATAAAGGAAGAAGACATTGCTTTAGACAGTCTCTAGAGAAGATTTTTTTTTCTTTTCTTTTGTTAAGGGAATAAAGAAGGCTACTATTTCCTATGCATAGTTTCTGCCTACATGACAGCTTGGAATGCATTAGGTTGGGGTGATGTGTGTGTGTAGGAAATACACACACACACACACACACACACACACACACACACACCTCCCCCTTTCTCCAGCTAATTCAGAATGACTTGGATTTACATAAGCTAGGATGCTTAAGCAAAGCAGTTTCTATGGTTACGGAAGAGGCTTTCTAAATATGGCCAGGGATGCAGGCAACTAAAGTGACTCAACTGTTTATGTTAAGTACAGAGTCTATTCCCCATTGAAATCTAATGATCTCCTCCCTTCATTGAAGCAGCTTGCATCCAGATAAAATTAACATTTCTGATGCATTTGCAGAGATGGATTGGCTGAGCAATTGGTCAGCAGACCCCCGTTTTTATTTGATCACATCAGTGATTCGGAGGAAAGCACTTTCCCTGTGTGATTAGAAACTGTGGCTACAAATGGTTCTCTTCCCTGGGCATGCCAGGCCCCTGACATATCCCATTCAGTCTTTGCAGGTTAGTTGGTAGCAAGTGTTAGAAGGAGTTGGAGCTTGGAAAATATTTTTCTTTTAAAATAGCCAGCCAGAGTCGACAGGGTAGATGGTGGTATCAATCAAAGAAGCCAGTGGTCCTAAAAAATTCAATAAAGTGAAAGGCAGGAAAGGGTGAATCTTCTTCCCCCACCTTCCTTTCCCCCTGAGTGACAAAGGGGAGCTGTCTCTGGAAAAGCAGGCAGGAAATTGGAGTTTTCAAAGATACATCTTTTTAATAGTTTAACTGGCTCTGTCCAAAGCAGACATATACATTTAGTCCTTGATGGGAAAGGGCTGGATACAGGAATCAGTGATTGAACAAAAACAGGGAGAAAAGAAAGAATCCAATGATCACTACCCCTAAAACAGATGGATACAAAATGGTAAACTTTCCATTTGGTGTCAGCTTTCAGGTATGCAGATGTCCCAACTTTGAAACAGGATGATTTAATGCTATCATGGACTACCATTTACCAAATTCAAGTTCATATTGAAAGCAGTAGCTACCTGCACATCAGCAACTGTTAGAGATGGAAGCAGAGTTGTATATAGAGCTATAACTAGTTTGAGGTAATCAGTGTATTGGCTTAGGGTGCAAACATGGGAATATTTACTATTCATCTTTAATTGGACTTCTGTAATCAGGATCTCCCTTGCACTCTTCTTCCATCCTTCCAAAATTTACCTAACACAACTACACCTGATAAAAGTGAACTGTTTTCTGTGTGGTTCCCTTGATTTCAACAGAATTTGTCCATTCACTCAAAATCCTACATCTTCTGGTACGATGCATATGTATAGTACACAATAATTTTAGGAGAAAAAACTTTCTACTAAAGATTAAAGATTTAGAGTTTTATTTGAACCTGAAATCCCCTGATTTTCAACCCAGAGATTGTTCAGGTTAGACCATGCTGCTTTGGAATGTGACCCTGGAGAATAGCATTGTTCTGACAATTACAATTTACAGCTGCTTTGTCCTCCTGTGTCCTATTTAGGAAAAGAGAGTCCAGTCATAGTTGATTCATTTAGGGCAGTATCCTTCCACCCTTCTATGGAAGAAAATCACAACTGAATGTGTGGGATTCATGGGCCAGGAACAATAAAATTAGAACATCAACAATCTCTCTCTCTCTCTCTCTCTCTCTCTCTCTCTCTCTCTCTCTCTCTCTCTCTCTCTCTCTCTCTCTCTCTCTCTCTCTTTGTCTCTCTCTCTCTCTCTCTCTCTCTCTCTCTCTCTCTCTCTCTCTCACACACACACACACACACACACAGAGCTAAATGAAGGGTTGTTCTTTTGAAGATTACTTTTTTAACCTTTGACATCTGATAACTAAGCTCTTAACTTTTCCATTTTGACTGAATCTCTACTTTTTTATTTCTATACTAACAATTAAACATCTCTTTTATTTCACTATACCTAAGACCCTGTTCCATCTTCTTTCTTTGTACTACAGAGTATCTTACTTGGAGTTGAAAAAAAACACAACTTGTTTGGAGGGAGGGAGGTTTGTACCTCTCTCCATCTTCCCATATTACCTCTTACAAAATGCCAGGCAAACCATTCATTTCAGAATATCAAAGTTATGTGAAACAAATGGGGGGGATGGAATATTACTGTGTTATTCCATGTGTACAAGGGCCCTTTGAAAGGCTCATATGAACTATTTCAAGGAGAAGTAGGTGGAACCAAGAAGACAACACACAATAACAACAAAGCAATTGAATCCAATGTTTTTTGTTGGTACTTTTCAGTCATTTCTGCTGCGTTCAATTCTTTTTGACCTATTTGGAGTTTTTTTGGCTAAAGATACTAAAGTGGTTTGCCATTTTCTTTTCCAACTCACTTTATAGATGAGGAATTGAGGCAAACAGGGTTAAATGACTTGCCCAGAATCACACAGCTAGGAAATGTCTTAGGCCAGATTTGAAGTCAAGATGAATTTTCCTGACTTTAGGCCCAGTACTCAATCTTCTGTGTTACTTAGTTATCCCATTCAGTGCTTACACCATTATGACCAAACTTGACCCCAATAAAGGGATAGCAGAAGGCACTTCAAGATGTGATAAACTGTGGATATGGAACTCTGACCATAATATCAGGTTTTTAAAATATCTTAGTTACATTTTTTAACTGTTTTTCCCTGTACTCTCTCTTTAAAAAAAATTCTTTGTTATAAGCTCTTTGGGAGGGAAAAGGAAGGGATACACTGGAAAATGGAGATAATGTAAAACAAAATATAGCTATAAAATTATTTAAATATCCCATTTTACAGATGAAAAACTAGGCCATGAGAGATCAGATGGCTTGTCCAAGGGCACATGATTCACAAACCTTTTGTAGAGCCTTTTATCAAGACCACATGTTTTCCAATTCTTTTCATTTGATTGTGCTGTCCTTTTGTCCTGGAGAACCCCGAGTTTCTTTGAGCAATGGACCCAATTAGAGTCCCTATGCTTGGCACCCATCTTCCTGCTACTAATTATGAAGTTGACTAAGTTTCTACTTATTGTCCTATACTTGACTCTATACTACACCCATTTTCAATGCAAAATTTAGGAATATTATTAAGTAACTAATCTGTCCTAGATGCTAAAGATATCAAAAGAGCTAAAATGAAATTTTGCTCTTGCTGTAAAACTCTTTTAAAATCTAATGAGGAAGAAAAGTAGGCACAAAAGCAAAGCAAACAAAAACCCAAGATTTCATTGTGATTCAAGATTAAATAAAATTTAATGACTCCTTTCCCCTTTGATTATCTTAATTCATCACATATGTATATATGTGTATATGATAGATACGTTTTCAGACATGCATCTACACAATACAATATGTACAAGCAAGATACATTATGAATTTAAAAGGCACAGTGTCATACGCATATATACATGTGTGCCTTTTATGTGTTTTGTACATGTATTTTTACACAATTCTCTCATATTAGACTGAATTTTTTGAAAGTAGAAGCTATCTTTTAACTCTGTATGCCCAGAGCTTGGCACATTGACTGGTACATAGTATTTATTTAATAAATGTTTATTGACTAATTGCCTGATGATTTTCTCAGATCAATGAATCAACTTGTACCAGTATGAAATGATAAATTACTGGATTGGGGGTGGGGATATGAATTTATTTGAGCCTGCTAGTAATAAACTCAGTATAATAAGTACAAGATTAAAATTCCATCAAAATGGATAAATTACTGGATTGGAAGGGAGGAGTATGAATTTATTTGATCCCGTTAGTAATAACCTGAGTATGGTAAGAGCAAGATTAAAGTTCCAGCAAAATGCTATGAGAAATTTGAGGAAAGAGATAAGTTTTATCTGGCAAGAAAGTGTCAAAGGGATGGCAGCATGGGATTGGCATGGTTTAGTGGAAGGAATGTGACATTTGGAATCGGGAGAGATCTGGCATTGAATCTCAGTGAATTGCACTAACTGGCTGTGTCACCTTGGGCATTGACATGGACTCGGTAATGACCTGCACAATGACCTGAGGACTCAGTTCTGACCTGACCTGTTCTGGACTCTTAACTCTTATGAATTTCAATGTTCTCATCTGTAAAATCAGGATAATAATATCTTTCCTACCTTAGCTGCTGTTCATGTTCCTGAATACTTCAGAATAGAGGAAGCTATTTGTGTTCTCAAAGTCATATGAACTTTCTGAAATTTATTAGTCACAGACCTTAGCACAACTGATAAACATGGAAACTAGTGGATGTCATTGAGTTTAATCCAAGTTTTTCACCAAATTTGCAGGTGAGAATAATGTAGCTATTACTAAATTATTCTATAATACATATATTATACATATATAAGTATATATACTTTATATTGCTATAATTAAGGATAGATTGCCCATGATCACACGAATAATAAATAACTGAAAAAGTTGTGCCTCATTTGCTATGCTATGTTGCTTCTCAGATACATTGAATTTTCAGACAAGCCTAGATTTCTCTCCATGTGGTGCCTGAAACTGCCTGCCTACACTTTAAAATCAGTGTATCGTAAGTCAGTGTGTTTTGTTCCTTTGAAGAATTCTATCTTTTGAGTGCTTTAGGAGCACAGATGTTTTTAGGGAGAGGAAATAGTTTGGCTTTTTGTTTATTTCTGTGCATGAATGGAAGTTCCTGGAAGCAGACTCTGAGCACTTCCAGTGACCAGGGGAAGAACCTGTGATGTGAATTATTTCAGATTAAATAATTTCTAAGCTCATGTGGGTTTTCCTTTTTTTTTTTTAATCTATTTGAAGTTTTGTGTGTACTATGACCAGAAGGTAAAATGAGGATTGAGCAAATTATGTCATGTTGTCCCATTCTTTAATCTTTTGACTAACCTGTGTAGACTTCTTCAGACAATCCAACACTGGGACTTCCCTGGGTCCCATGACTCATCTTGCCATATCTGTTTACCCCATACCTGTTCCATTGTTCAAAAAGCCCTCACTAATGCCTTCTCTTGTAGAAAACAACTTTTATGTTTATTTGGTTGGTTGGTTGGTGATGGCAAAAGGAATAGATAAAATGGGAATCATGGAAATTGTGGAGTTGGATGCCAGATCTCTTTTTAGGGCCATAACCCTTTCAGTCTAAAAGATTTTATGTTTGATGACTCCAGATATTGAATTAATGAAAATTATAAATCAATTGTATTAATTAAAATAGCTGGGAGTTGGCTTTGGGACTGGCTTAAATATAGATATTTTTGATATCTTTCCAGGGATGGGAGAGACTCATGTACACTGAGATTAACATGGAATTTGCATCTTAAAGATGATTAGGTTGACTATTTAATAAAGAACAAAGGCTGAAAATATCAGAACCATGTTTCTGTAATATGCAAAGTAGAAAAGCAATATGTATAAGGTAGACTTTTTGGTTATCTACTTACATATTATGTCTCTGTAATTTATAAGCATCCTTGGAAGGGTTTGGGAAAGTATGAATTCTAATTTCTTTAATAGGACACTAGCTCATTATTTATTTATTCAATATCCATTCCTTTTAGTGATCTCGTGATTTTTTTGGATGCATCCGTTTATTAGGCCATTTTAATTTATTCCCCTTTTTATATATAAACTTTCAACAACTCCAAACTAAACAAATCAGAGCCTTGTCTCTTCCCCTAAAGAGGTACAATGGTGAAGCTCAATTCCCAATGAGATGACCAAAAAGGAAAGTACTAGAATACAAAGATCAGACTGATATCCCAAGAAGGACAGAGATCAAAAAGACATTCTGCAAGTCTTCTAGCTATAGTCAGCAATATTAATAAGGAATAGGTGTGAACCTCATCTGGCCATAGACAATACTATCTGAACTTAGCCTTGATGATTGAATAAATCGCCAATCGTTTATTAAACATTTGCTATTTTCTAGGCATTGTGCTAAGGACCTAGGAAACAAAAGCAAAAGTGATACAGTCCTTGCCTTCACAAAGTTTATATTTTAATAGGGGAAGAGAACAAAAAAAGTGGCTATGAGAGGGTATTTTAAACTGAGAAGTTCCAGAGTTGGTGAGTAAACCCAGAAAAAGAAATAGATTTCCAGGAAGAGTAGAGTGTTGATTGGATTACTCATCCCAGAGCTAGAGATAATAAGTAGTAGAAGTTCAAGTGGGTGAATATGGGAATATTTAGTACAGCAGTATGATATGAAGTTGGTCAGAGAGCATCATGAGAGTATGATGGGAATGGATGAGGCAGTTGTGATGAGTTCACCAATCCTCATTAAAAAGCTCCTGTAAGGAAATTAGAATCAAGGCATCAGTCTAGGTGATATGGAATAAAGATGTCCAAAGACCAGAAATACTTAAAAATGTTTTTTTGATGTCTTCTTTTTGACATCATCCAAGTTTCCCCCTCCCAAAGAGATAATCCTAAAAATATTTTTAAAAGAGAGAGGGTGGGGAAAGGAAAACTAAACAATAGTTCATAAAAATCTGACAATATATGTCATGTACCATCCCAAAGGACCTTTTCTCCTCCTCACTGTGTAGAGAAGTGAACATGGAGGGAGGTGTGTGTGTGTGTCGTGTGTGTGTGTGTGTGTGTGTGTATGTATGTGTGTATTTATTATCATTGTGCAGTCATTTGTGACTCTGTGACACCATTTGGGTTTTTTCTTGGCAGAGGCACTGGAGTAGTTTGAGATTTTCTTCTCCATTTCTTTTTATGGATGAGGAAACTGAGACAAACAGGGTTAAGTGACTTGTCCAGGGTCACACAGCTAGTAAATGTCTGAGAACAAATTTGAACTCAGGAAAATGAGTGTTCCTGACAAATGAACTTCTACACTAGTAGAATCTGACTCTCACCATCCCACCAAAAACATCCAAGAAGAAACTGTGATTGAAAATCTCCCATTTGTGTTTTGTCCTTCATGACTACTGAAATGTGAACTTATCAGGGCTAGCCCAGCATACTGGATAAACAGCTGATTAGAGCAAAACTAATGGTGATTCTATTAGCACCAGCAATATCTGGCAAGTCATAAGAATAATTTGAAGCTCCTGTGCAATCAATGAGTCTTCTAACCCCAGGTGGCTCTGGCTTTTGCACAGTCAGATGTGGCTGAAGATGAATTTTAAGAACTTAAAATAATGGATATTAAACTCCCGAATTTGTAGCTTCAAACAATTTGTGTTTCTAAAGGTGGGTCATCATCGCCTAGACATAGAGTGCATATGTAATGGAACATCAGGGGGAAAAAAGATCAAGGTATTATTGAAGTTAATAATAACATAATGGTGTGGAAAATCTTGGCAAATAATGTTCAAAAAGTTCAAATATCAGTGGGATTTTACAGCAGCCAAAAATATGATGCCATACTCAAAATGCTTTTAATTTGCCCAGAAGAGCTTTCACCTCTTCATCTTTCCTAATGCACAACAGATTACAGGCTACCTAGGGACTCTACATGATTTAAATTCAGATCTAAGAGGTTGGGGATTAGTGAAAGAGAGTATTGATTATGGATAGTGTTCACACTATGGGCTCAATAGTCATTACTCATCTGAGGTATCTCTACCATTTTATACCTGAATAACTTGCACAGGGAATGCTAGAAGGGTAGCTGGATGATCAATAATTGACTTTATACTAAAAAACTCTGTCTTTTTGTTTATATTCTTTGGTAAGTCTTAGAAGGTTCTCGTCTTTTGCTCAAAGGATGGAAATACCTATCTATTACTCTTTCTCACTGGGTTGGTGGGTATGTAGGGGTGCAATGTGGCTCCGATAGATTCTTTCCACACAATTTCTATGGCAAGCTTTGAAGTTTGCTAAATGGAATCCCTGGGATTATCTGAGGAGATCCAGGCTACTTACTCAAGGATTTGATATGAATCAAAAGGAATTTCACATAGTAACTCAAATAAAAATTCAGACCAGGGTACTCTGAGTACCATGGGTACCAGAAGAAAAAAAATAAGTTCAAAAGAATTATTTTAAAATGCATAAGGGCTTTTCTAGCTAGCTGGCTGTGTACAGCTGGCTGGGAGTTTTGCATCCCAAAAGAACTAAAAATGAATGGAGATTCTATCTGGCTAAAGACCTTATAGACTCTTCTTTCTGAAACTGAAGAGTGTCTAGAGACCAGAAAATGCCACCAGAGAGTATTAGTGGTAGAGATAGTCAGCAGAGCAGCAACCCTGGCACAAACCATCAACAGAAAGCAGGAGTAACAATAGAGGCATCTAGCTGCTGTAGCTGCTGCTATTTGAAGCTAAAACTTTACAAAACTCCCAATGCTTTGCCTAGATAGCTAGGTCAAATATTTCATACTGAGCAGACAGCCAAGCAAGTTGAATATTTGAGTACTTATCTCCTGAGATGAATGTACCTGAGCTCATAGAAGTAGTTTAACCAACTCAGCACTTAAAAGGTTCCATTTGTTTGAGGAAATTTACTTTGAATTGGCAAGTGGAAATGCATTCATCACATATCGATTCCCTTGACAAATCAATATCTAAATTTAAGTTACATCTCAGTGCCCTAATTAGTTATTTTAGAAGGGATTCATTTTTAAAGGAGATTTTCCTGTATCCTTCCCCCCAGTGAGTGCAAATGCAAATTTATCTTTTATAAGCATATTGCTTTAGAAAGCTGTCCTAGAGCACCTGCTTTTTTCTATTAGAATTATATGCCTGAAACGTGAAGATTCCAAATCCCAGAGGTTCTTTCAGGTATTTAGTTACTTCCAGGTTCTAAAATATTCAAGTGATAAAGTACTGAGATTCTATCTAGAGGTGACTTACCAAAGTGAGATATATTCACATACAAGAAGCAAAATGGCACAATGCATGGTATACCAACACGGAGACGAGAACTGGGTTCAAGTTTCACCTTTGATTCATGTAGGCCATGAGATCTACATGACACCTAAATTTTCTCTACTCCCAAGTAACTTACTAAGGTATAATATTAACTAGAATTAAAATTTGCCAGGTACCTTACAAATAGTATCTTCTTTTATCCTCACAACAACCCTGAGATGTAAATACTTTTATTATCTCCATTTTGCAGTTGAATGAAATGAGGCAGGCTGGATTAGTTCATCAACATGGCTGAGTCTCAGTGATTTATATAGAATTTTCTGGGCAAAGAAACTAAAGTGGTTTACCATTTCCTTTTCTAGCTTATTTTACAGATGAGGAAACGGGGCAAAACAGGGTTAAGTGGCTTGTCCAGGATCACACACTAGTAAATCTCTGAGGCCAGATTTGAACTCATGAAGATGAGTCTTGCTGACTTCAAGTTAAGTGACTTGTCCAAGGTCACACAGCCAATAAATGTCTGAGGTCAGATTTGAATTCATGAAGATGAGTCTTTCTGACTTAAGGCCTGAAGTCACCTAGCTAAAGGCCAATTTAGTCCAATTCAGATAGGAAGAATCTTCTATGACATCCATGACAAGTGGGCCCCTGAGATTTGTTTGAAGACCTCCAATGAGATGGAACCCACTGAACCTAGAGGTAATCCATTTTCTTCTGTTAGCTTGAATGTCATCCAGGTTCTATCTAGTTTGATTTCCTTGCATCAAGTCAAAGATAACTTGTAACTTCCATTTACTGCTTCCCCCTCCATTTTCTAAGGCCAAGAACAATATGACTAAATCTTTTTCTAGACAAAAGCTTCTTTCTTTTAAATTTAACATTCTTAATTTTTTTAATAAAGCCTTTTATTTTCAAAACACGTATATAGATGGTTTTCAACTTTAACCCTTGCAAAACCTTGAACACTAGATTTTTTCTTTCTCCCTTCTCTCTATTCCCTCCCTTAGATGACAAAAGTACAATTCTTTCACTGACATTTCCATAGTTATCATGCTGCACAAGAAAAATCAGATCAAAAAGGGAAAAAAGGAGAAAGAAAACAAAATGAAAGCAAACACCAACAAAAAGAGTGAAAATACTAAGTTGTGATCCACACTCAGTGCCCACAATCTCTTCTCTAAGTGCAGATGGCTCTCTCCATCACAAGACCATTGGAACTGGCCTGAATCACCTCACTGTTGAAAAGAGCTACATCCATCAGAATTAATATAGCTCAAGGCTTCTTAATTCATGGATCCTGACCCCATATGAGGCCACAACTCAATGTGGGAGTCACAAAATTAAGGCTTATTATCACTAAATATTTTGATTTGTATATCTATTTTACATACTTATATACCCAAGACCACATAAACATTTCTTGGGTGAAAAAGTGTTGCTAATGGAAAAAGTTTGAGAATCCCCATTTTAAATGATATGCCTTCTTATGCTATTCTAAGGTTCCTGTTTTCCAAGCTAAGACACACTGATTTCTTTAACTGAGCTTCATGCGACATGATCTTCACCATTCTGCTCACTCTCTTCTAGAAATTCTCCAGTAGATCAATATCCTTCTTAAATTGGGTCACTTAAATTGGGACTATATTCTAGATATAATCTGACTATGGAAGATGTTGGAACTGTCATCCATTGCATCATATAGACTCTGACTCTTTTGAGGCAGCTCAAGATGACACTGCCTTTTTTTTAGCTGCAAATTTGAGAAAACAGTAATTGCTTCAAGCATTATTTTTTTGAAAGGGGGTAGGGTGGGAAATGTGGGTAATGTTTCTGCAGGAAGAAGGAGTTAATTTTCCCAGTTGGAATCCTGAAAGTTCACATTCAACAGCCCATGCAAAAGCTAATGCAAGAGTATTAAAATAGCCCAAAGTAATTTCGTTAGGCAATGAACCACAATGTCTTCCCCGTTTGTTCTTGCTGAGAACACACTTGCCAGTTCACTTGGCATCCATCACTTTTATTTTGTATCAGATACTCATTGTCTAAAGTAATAATGGATAAGTGGGCCAAAGAATAGAGGACTGCTGTGAATTGCTGACATACTGAGGAATGGGACATTAGGCCTGATTGTATGGCAAGCCAAGGTACCCGCTTCAAGCATGGAATTCTTTGCAGTAAATATGCTACTGCCCCCACGCTTCTGTGCAAGAGAGAGGAGGCTTAACAATGGAGAGCTTAAATCTGTACCAGAGAGAGGATTGTGGGGATTGACTTTGGATCACAACATATTATTTTCACCTTTTTTTTTTTTATCATTGTTTGCTTGCATTTTGTTATTTTTTTCATTTTGTTTTTCCTTTTTTAATCTGATTTTTCTTGTGCACCACAGTAATTCTGGAAATATGTGTAGAAGAATTGAACGTGTTTAATTTATCAGATTACTTGTCATATAGGAGAGGGAATGGGAGGAAGAGAAGGAAAAAAACTGGAAAACAAGTTTTTGCAAAGGTGAATGTTGAATATTATCTATGCAAATGTTTCAAAAATAAAAGGCTTTATTTTTTAAAAAAGAAAAAAAGAAGAAAAAATCATTATTGTGTTATAACTTTTTTGGGGGAGGACACTTCCCACTATCTCTTTCCTAGTGTTATGTTAACACTGCTAATGATTGGTGGAATTTTATTAATATTTTTCAGATGTTCAGCAGGCAGAAAGAAATGATTTTACATCTGGAATACCTCATAAAGTTTCTCCACTTATTCAAATCTAGATACTACCTATAGCACCACCACCCAGTTTTCTAGAGGGTTTTATTTGTTGAAATAAAATGTGAACTTTGATGAACAACAACAAAACCAATGGAAAGTTTATATCTACTGCTCTATGGTATGGATAGTGAGATAGTGAGTCATGCCATTCAATAATTAGAAATGTTTCTGAGTGTTGCTTGAGAGTCTGTTCATTTCTTCCAAAGATGAAAGTATGCTGGATTGTATCCAATGGAAAAAAAATCCAATTCCTTTTTGGAAAATGTGAATTGCTTTAGAAGGGAGGAGAATTTTTTTTTTCAGTACCTAGTCATATATACTTTACCAACATATATGATTATATTGGACTAGGTCGTGTGTTTGTGTGTGTGTGTATGTGTGTGTTAAAGAGCCCTAATAAACTGAGAACCCTTTTCAGAATGATGTTTTTACAGTAAAAATAAATTTCAAGTGCCTAAAATAAAATTCATAACATTATACAGGAAATGAACTATGATAAAATACAGCTATCAAAAAAATTTAAAGGAAGTTCATGAACCATGGGTTAAAAAGTCTTGCATTAGATTATATCTAAGGTCCCTTATAACTACAAATTTATGGTTATATACGTGAATATATATACACAGTGAATATATACAACATGTATGTATGGACATATGTACCTGTATGTGTATTGACTTTATTTCCCTTAGGCCTCTGAACTCCCATTTTAAAATGCAAATACTTAAGAAAGAAAGAGAAGCAAGACAGAAACAAAGAAAAGATTGAAAGAAGAGAGAGAATAAAGAAAAGAAAGGAAGGCAGGGCAGAAGAAAGATGAATTAAAATGAGGAGAGGAGAGTGACTGGAGAGGAAAAGAGATTAAGAGGAAAAGAGAAAGAGAAAAGAAAAGAATAGGAGAAGGAAACAGGAGAAAGACAAGAAAGAAAGAAAGAAAGAAAGAAAGAAAGAAAGAAAGAAAGAAAGAAAGAAAGAAAGAAAGAAAGAAAGAAAGAAAGAAAGAAAGAAAGAAAGAAAGTAAACTCTTATAACAAATAAGTAAAGTCCAAAAAAGTAAAACCCCATATTGTACATGTCCATAAATGTGTTTTTCATTCCGTACATTAGTCATCAATGAAAAAATCAGGAACTATTTCCAGCATTCCTCTTCATCACTACTCTGGAATTATGATAGATCAGAGTTAATTTTTAATGGATCAGAATTTTAAAGTCTTTCAATATTATTTATTTATACAATGCTAATGTTTGAGTATAAATTGTTCAACTTCTGCTCACTTCAGTCTGCATGATTCCATAAATTCCATGATTCCAGAGAAAACATGATTCCAGGTTTCTCTGAAACCATCATACTCTTCATTTCTTATAACACAATAACATTCCATTATATTTATAATCAATAATTCCCTAAATCAGCCATCCCCAAGAAGATGATGGGTACTCCCTTAGCTACCAATCTTTTGCCAACCCCAAAAAAGAATAAGTCTAAATATTTTTGGTAGATATAAAATCATTTCCCCTCTTTGATCTCCTTGGGATATAGACAATCTTATTGGCAAATTATAGGGTATGCATAATTTAATAAATTTTCATTGTAATTCTCAATTCCTTTCCAGAATAGTTGAAGTAAATCATAGCTCCACCAGCAATGCAACAATGTTCTAATTTTCCCAAACATACCCAATCAGTTGTCATTTTTCACTTCTATCAATTTTGCTAATTTGAGGGGTATGGAGTTAAAACTTCACTGTTGTTTTAATTTATATTTTCTAATTAATAGTGGTTTGGAATATTTTTCATATCACAAAAAAAGCTTGTATTTCTTCTCTTGATAATTATTCATATATTTATCATTTATAAATTGGAATTTTTTTAAAAAAATAATCATTAAAGGTTGAATTTATTTTAGATTTACATCCCTAGAGTTTTTTAGGAGATACGTTCAGAGATACTCATGGCATGCTCTCATGGAAAATGGTACTGGATATGGAATCAGTGGACCTGAGTTCAAATACAAAATCTGTGGTACCATGAGTAACTTAAGTACTGAATCTTCCTGGATATCAATCTATAAAATAACCGGGCCATACTTATTCATCTCCAAATCATTTTTAGTTCTAAATATTGATCCTGTATTTTCAGAACTCCTGGGAGTTCAAAAGGATAATTTATAGAAAATGTTCCCTGAATGTAGGGGCAAGAATGTATTTTTGATTAGAATTGAGAAGACTTGGTTCATAGTCTCATATTTTTTTTGTGCTGGGTGACCTTAGGAGAAGCCATTCCCCATCTCTAATCCTCAATTTTCTCCTCCATAAAATGAAAGAGTTGAATTAAATGATCTCTAATGATGTATTTTGTTTTGGTTTGCTTTTCCAGCTCTGATATTCTAAGTTTCATGTGAGAATTGAAAATGTTAACTCAACCTCACTACTATCATATTCCAATGGATTTTTCTTGAGCCTTAGCCTGTTTTGTAAAGTTTCTTTCTCTGCCCATTTTATTCTCCATCCACAAATGGATAACAACGACTTTACTCCCGTATTTCTTTTGACAACATCTGGATTTTCTATTTTCCCTTATCTCACATGTGGCCCTATACCTCTGTGAGGGAATCCCTTTGAAAGTTCTATAATTAATAACCAGTCCTTGATCAAGGGAAGTTGTGAAAGAGGGCAGTTCCACTTAATCTGATCTCTATTTCCTGCCTAGATAGGTCAGGTTGGGGAAACTGGACAGCTTCCCAGATCCACCAAGCCAAGTTTTCATTGTGTCATTTCATTATCCTCTTTGAAGTGAATTCCCAGAACTTCAGACACACCCATGATTGAACAAGATGAGAAAAACACATTCCAAAGCCAAAAGATAATGATTTAAGAGTTGTCCGCCATTTTAGATTACCCATGCTCCACCTCATTTCCATTCTAGCACATAATCTAAAGGGCTGTTTTGTGAAAGAGGGATTAGATTTAGTCTATTTAGCCCCAGAGGGCAGAACTGGTAGCAGTAGGAGGAAATACAAAGGCACAAATTTGGCTTGATTCTAGGAAAAACTTTCTAACAATTGGAGTAATATAGAGGTAGTATAGGCTGCCTAAAGACATAATAGTTTCTTCCTCAGGAGGTTTTCAAGGAAAAACTGGATGACAACATGTTGGTTGGTTTATTGTACTGGTATCTTCTTCTTTGGACTATAGAGTTTTTCAGATCTTTGCATATGTGAGATTCCACAGGAACCAAGACCTTCCTGTAACTTTTAGAGATTCTAGATAATTTTGATTATGTATGTCTTCCAACTAGTGCTTAAGAAATGTTTGTTGCCTGCAGATTTTTCCGAGAATCCTACTGTTAAAAACTGGAAGAGAGGTCAGATAGAGGAAGAGATAAAGGCTTCAAAATATCCATATCCAAGCACTGATTAAAAAATAAAATCATGTTGTCTTTTGCTCCTTTGAGACATTTGTGGAGTGTGTTCTTAAGAACTAGGTTCAAAGAAGATGGCCACTAGATACATAAATGAACCATAGAATCAATTTCCTTGGCATGGTATAGAGGTAGTCAACATTCTAGCAGGTGCTGTACACATGAATTGTGTTTTTGGACTAATTGTTTACTGAAGAATCAGGAATATGGCACAAACCAAGTTGTTGTTTAAAAACAAAACAAAACAATATTATCCCATGGGTGTAGAATGATCATTGAAGAAAGATTTGAACATAACTGAATTTAAGACATAAAATTTAACTTTTTAAGTACTAGATTAAAATATTATGTAAAATGTATTGCACAATCCTCTGCCTTTTAAAGCAGAGGATTCAGAACAATATTTAAACTTTTCTAGATGACTCAGGCTCCTTAGTATGAATATTATTTTTGACTGTGATCTAGTACAATGCTTCTCAAAATGTGGTCCCCAGACTGCTGATGGGGGCAGGCGTTCCAAAGATTTTTCCAGGGAGTGCTGGAGGTTACAATTTTCATAATTATACTAAGATACTATTTGTCTATTAGAATATTTCTCTCCTCTCCAATTCCAGAGTGTTCATGAAGCAGGATTATATTCACATTGTTGTGCCTGATTCTTCATGACCCTATTAAAAGTTTTCTTGGCAAAGATGCTGAAGTGGCTTGCCCTACCTTTCTTCAACTCATTTTACAGAGTAAGAACTGAGGAAAACAGAATTAACAGGATTTGAACTCTGGACTGACTTCAGGCCCTACCCTTATCCACTGTGCTGCCTGGCTGACCCTTTTCTTCACACACTTCTATCAAAGAAAAAACAAATGCATTACAGGGTACTGAATATAAAAATAGATAAAAGAATGTCTGCCTTCTATTAAACCAGACAGTAAAGAGATTTGCAAAAATATAGAAAATGATGCTATCCTTCTTACTAATTATTTTTTGTTTTGGAATATGTCTTTGATGCTAATGTAATGAACCAATTAAGTGAATTGATAAAAAACACATTAAAAAAACTTTAGGAGGTTTAATTTCTAACCTAAATATTGATAGATATGATCCACAAAACCTTTTTGAGATCAACAAATTTTAAGTGTAAATCCTGAGACCAAAATTTTGAGAACTGTTGTTCAACTGTAACGACGTCTACAAGGATTACTTAGATATGAAGGGTTGTCTGCCTGCCCTGTAAATTGCTGTCTTTTTGAATTCTTGTCTGGTTTTCATAGCTTCTCTGTGTCCCTGCCTATAGCAACTCCTCTTTCCTTCTAATTTACTCCTTCTGATCTCTTATGACCTAGAAAACTAGATAACCAAGCACATTCAAATTATTTTTAAAGTAAGAATCCAAAGCATCCAAGTAATGACTTGACTTTTAGTGTAATGATTCCACAATATTATTCCAGGTGTTATTTACTTAATTTTCAGCTATTTAATTCTATTCTGCACATTCACAGTTAATGGGTAAGAGACCTTCAGATAAGTGAAGTCTTACTATAGATTATGTATGTACAAGGAAACCTGCTTAGGGGATGTTGTTTAGGGAATCCCTTGCTCATAAATGAGTTGGGGGGGGGGGGAGGGAAGCCCAATGAATCAATTCCTGGTAAATAACATTTATTTTCTTTGACAGGAGAGGGAAAAGGAAACCGGAGGTTTGGTTTGGGGATCAGAGTTGCTATTGTGTTGCCATTTCCCTCCTGAATTCATGCCATTTTAACAAATATTTATAGTGTCTTTTATGTCCTCAGAATGGTACAAAAGGCAGAGAGGTTTGGGGCCAGTGCTGGGCCTGTGTGTTTGAGAAGGCTGCTGTTACCCACCATGACCTATATTTTTAGACTTCCACATTGTGAAATAAATGCATGTCCCAATCAATTCAACAAATTCAAATTTTGATCAATTCAAATTTACTTAAGGAGGAAACTTTCTCAGACTAGGTAGGTGAGAAGCAGAGATTTACCTTCTCTGTAAACCCCTACAACTGTTCTCTACAGGAGTTCAAATTGAATTTCAAGATCAGAAACACATAGCTAAAATGATAGTTACATAGATAGATAGATAGATAGATAGATAGACAAATGATACATATGTAATACTTTTTGATTTTAAATGACTTTCCTTTTCAATATATTGTTCCTTACATCATTTATTTTATGTATATTCATTATATTCATTATATATCACAACAACCAAACAGCTCAAAATATGAACCAAGACTTCGCCCAACAGTGTAGTATGTGCAATGATCCACTCTCATTGTTTGCTGCTTCTGCAGAGAAAGCAAAGGGATACTTTTTATTTTCCAGCTCTTATTCAGGGGCAGACTTTGACTAATACTTTTTTTTAATGAAGGAATTAATTAAATGTCAATAAAAATCAACATTAATCCTGGAATGTGGCAGAGATTAAGTCTGATGCTGCAGGTATATTGGGGACACATCCCTGTTACTTAATGTTGCCTTAAAATATCTTGAACAATGTAACGCTGAATCCTTCTTAGTACTTTGAAACCAAAAAGTAACATTTCTAAATTGAAATGTAAGTACTCTGTGGGCACACAATTACATGATTTCCTTTCCTTTCCTGTTTTGGAAAGTGTATAACCCATCTTCCTAAAATGTATCTCTTAGTCTTTCTTGCCTTGTTTCTTTCCTGGCACCCCCTCAGACTCCACCCTTCCCCTCCTGCCATTATGTACGTAAAAATACTGTGTAAGCAATTGGCAGACTATTAGCCCTCATTTACCATTAGTTACATTTGTTATATTTTCCACTCCCCAGTGCCCAGAACTTTCAGCTGCTCTAATTAGCATGATTTGACTTGACTTCCTTCAAGCTACCTATGAATCAGGAATAGATGTAGATTCCTCCCTCAAGGAATTCACCTTTTGCCTGCCAAATTTTCAATCTGATTTTTAGTCACTGATAAAAAAAGGAGGGAGGGTGGAAAAAGGAGGAAGAGGGATTTAATAAAAAGATTTTCCAGTGTAATGAAAGCCAACAAGTATTTATTAAAGAGCAACAAAGTTACTGACAAGTGTCTGTGTACAAGGAATACAGACACAACAAAGAGATCTATCTTGTCCACAGGGAGCCTACATTTCATTGATGAGGAAGACAGCTTGAGCCATGGACTTCTAACATCATAGACTTAGCTAAAAGGGGCTCTTGAGGCTATGCAATCCAGCACCCTCCTTATATTATATTATATTATATTATATTATATTATATTATATTATATTATATTATATTATATTATATTATATTATATTATATTATATTATATTATATTATCTATACATACATATATATACATACAATGTATGTATATATGTATATGTATATATATATAACAGAGAACCAAAGAACATTAAGTAAAGCAGGGAAAGATCAGAGATAAGTAAATTGCTGCAATTTTTCCCCTTCTGTTCTATTGAATTACCTTATACTGGGGAGCTTAGAATGTAAAGTCCTTGAGCCTATGGATTGTCTTATTATATATATATATACATACATATATACGTATATATACATATATATATTAAGATAATCTATATATATATATAATATATATTACTATATATATAGTAAGACAATCCATATATACATAAAGCCGATCCATATATATATAAAATAGTAGATGGTTAACAAATATTTTTCAGCAGAATTGGATAGAACCTGTATCTGGCAACTTTGAAACACATTTTTTAAAACTTCATTTTAAACAAAAATGAAATAAGTGATTTTTGATTTGCATAGATTGCCCTTGGCACTTACCAAATTTTAAACCAACTGGACTAGCCACTCCATAGATGAAGGCCAGTGCCAGTGATCAAGCCTATCCAGCAATTGCTTGGGTTTTTGTTTGTTTGTTTTTCAGCCAACTGGGTAAGCACCAAGGCTCATCATGAGAATACTGTGATGCCTTTGGGTAATTTCTTCCATCTGTAACTATCATTTCCTCTGAAAAGCTCTGAGTCCTGGCTTGCAGCCAGCACAGTGCCAAATCGTTCCTGCTTTCTGCATCATTCAACTAGAGCACGTTGTGGTTTAGAAAGGCAGCACAGAAGAGTGATAAAAATTCTGAACTTGAAGTTAAGAGAACTTGAGTTCAAATCCTGATTCTTGTATTACTAGTCACATAGGTCATACAGCCCTACCTGAAGAAGTCACAACCTCTCCCAACTTTGGCTTTCTCATCTATAAAAATGGGATGCTAATAACAGCATCTACTTCTGGGATTGTTGGGACATTCAGATGTAATCATATCAGTTCTGATAGACATAGTTCTTTTCAACAGGGAGGTGATTCAGGGCAGTTCCATTATTTTAGCTTGATAGAGAGAGCCATCTGCACCAGAGGGAGGACTGTGGGAACTGAATGTGTATCACAAAACAGTATTTTCACTATTTTTGTTGGAGTTTTTTCCTTGCATTTTGTTCTCCTCATTTTTTCCCTTTTTGGTCTGATTTTTCTTGAGCAACATGATAATTGTGAAAATATATATAGATGAATTGGACATCTTTAACATATATTGGATTACTTGCTATCTGGGGAACAGGATGAGGGGAAGAGAGAGAAAAAATTGGAACACAAGGTTTTACAAGGGTGAATATTGAAAACTATGTATAGATTTTGAAAATCAAAAGCTTTAAAAAAAACAAATGTAATCAATGTTTTGCAAGTTGTAAAGAGACATCTGAATATTAGCTATAATTAGCATATGTGATCTCAAGTCAGGTTGGCCTAGGATAGAAGATTCTTTTACATTTAAAATCTCTGCTGTGATGGGAAGGTTCTAAAGAATTGGAATGGGGGAGGACAGGAATCAGGAATTGAGTATTATTTGTGTCCAGCATTAAATCAAGCTATAATGAAAAATTCTGCCATTTACGTAGTTCTGTATTAACCTGGTCTCATTAGAGCCTAACAAAAATCCCATTTGGCATGGTAGCTATTAACTTCTCTGTTTTACAGATGAGGAGGAAGAAAATCCCACAACTTAAGTGACTTGTCTACTCTGTAGTTCCATAGGTATCCATAAATAGTGTCCTCCATATGCCAGGTATTATGCTAAGCACTAGGGAAACATGATTGAAGTAAAATCACTCTTTCTATCAAGGAATTTACATTTTAATGGAGGATACTTGATTAAATAGGGATGTGTGTGTGTGTTTGTGTATACAAATGCATCTATGCACATGTGTGTATGTATATCTCCACATACATATATGTCTATATAAATATATATTTATGTGGACACATATTTTATATACATATATAAGTATATATGTATTATATAGAGATGAGAAGGAAGAGCATTCAGGCATGGAGGATAGACATTTCAAAGACATAGAAATGGGGAATGATGTGCTCTCTGAACAGACCAATAAGTAAGCTCATAGCTAATATTTGTTAGCAATGGTATTGGAGCACTTTTCTGGCTCTAAATTATGTGTGTGCTCTATCCAAGTTTCTACAGTGTCTCACTCCTTAGCAATTCTACTGAATGTCTCATTCTCCCCATGAAGTCTGAGTAGGAGATAAATTCATTGGGAATCTGATTGGAATATATTTGCTTGTATAACATTAGGGTTACCAGTCCTCAGAGGACAGGTTTCAGTTCCCCACAGCATCAGCAAACAGGGCATTTTCTCCTTGCCATTCTAAACCGCCAGTCAGCTCATCATGCAAATGTGTCTTCCCAACCAGCTTCTTTTTTGCTCATTGGCCCAATCATCTTTTCTTTCAAATATGTGTGTTGCGGTTGAAAAAGATACTGGATTCTTGGCTTAGTAGGGATGCTATTAAGTTATTCAATAATATCAGGGAAACCATTTCTCCTCACTAGTCCTTGATTTTCTCATATGTTAATAAAGTTGAAATCAATAAAACAAACAAACAAACAAACAAAGCCTTGCCAAGCTTTTACTCTGTGATAAGTGAAGTTAATATAAAGGGGAAAAAAAGAGAAAATAGTCCCTGCCCTCAAAGACCTCATTCTAATGTGAGAAATAATATGAATGTATATGACTTGTGCAAGAAAACTCTGAGCTAATACAAAGTAATTTTACAGGAGAATCAGAAACAATTGGGAATGAGGGACAGGAAAAGACTGCTTGCTGAAGGTAGCCTTGGAACAGAATCTTGAAAAAAAAATCATTGGATCTACAAGGCCCAGATGAAGGGAAAGAACACTTCAGGTATGAGAAATCTCCAATGTAAAAGGGGAGAGTAAAAAAAAGGCTAAGTTGACAGCACTATCATATGTGAGCTCTTCAAGGGCAAGAACTTTATTTTGCCTTTCTTTATATCTCCAGTATTTAGCATAATGACTAACACCTAGATGCTTAATATTTATTGAGTGGCTGATTGAGTTAGATAATGTATAATAAAACTGAAAAGTCTGGACAAAGCCAGGTTGGGAAGGACTTTAAATACAAAACATGTGACTTTATATTTGATCCTAATGTTATGAGAGAGTTTACTGATCAGGGGAGGTATGTGGTCAGATATGTCATTGAGGAAATCACTTGGGCAGCTGAGTAGAATGTATTGGATTGGGAAGAGACAGGAAGGTTTGGAAGAAAGAACAATTTGGTGACTAATGACTGTTTTTTCCTTCTCTGACTCTCTTTCCACATGATTTTTTTCAATTCGACTCTCACCCTTTGTGAGGAGACTTTCTAGGTTTGTGCCTGGGGCATACTGGATATGTGACCATAGGCAAGTTGTTTAACTTCTCAGTACCCTTGGTATCTAAGAACACACATTTCAGAGAAGCTGTTGACCTGGAACCATTTAAGCCTTATTTCATATCATTCCCTTAAGTTTCAATGATACTAGCTTATTTAATATTTTTCTCATGACACCATCTCCCTACCCTTCACTGGTTTTCTCCTTCATGCCTACAATTCTCTTCCTTGCCTTCATGTTGTAAAATATTGAAAAAAAATTGTAAAATATTTCTTTGAGACATGGAACAATCACTACCTTCTATAAGAAGCCTTTTCTATTCTTTCCCAGACTTTATATTGCATGTGTTTTGTAAATAAGTCTATGTTTACTTACATATGTGCATTTTATCTGACCTGGTTGAAGAATATAGCTCCTTGAGGTTTGAGATATTTTTTTTTTTTTTAATATCCCCAGGATTTAGCACAGTGACTTACAGGCATAATTTTTGTTCCCCTTCCCCTCTATATATTCATGAAAAGAGAAACATTATAGGGCTTTAGAAAAATTTTGCTTTTAGCCAATATAGAGTCAAATATGTTGGAAGATATTAATTTTAATTTGAGATCTTCTTTATTCACCTGTTACTGTTATGTAACATTGTTTCATTTATTTGTATAGAACATTAAGATTAACAAAGTACTTTCTTAACTACTACTCTAGGAGGTAGATGGAATAAATTCTATTATTCTTATTTACATATGAGGAAAAGCAAATAAAGCTCAGAGATGTTCAGTGACTCTCATAATTATCAAGACAAAGATTCATACAAGAGTCTAAGATTGCTCATATGTTAGGGTCTTAGCCTTTCTCCAGAATCTTCTGCAGCATTTATCCTCTGGATTCATCCCTATTCCTTCTCAGGAATCCTTCTAATTTGGATTCTACTTATTAGAAATATCCATCTCCAATTAAACTTGCTAAGTAACCTTACATCTCTACTGATGGTATCAGGTAGATTCCTCACCTTTCTACTAATCCTTTTCCTGACCTGGCTGAC